>NC_086444.1:219934071-219949071 GCF_028390025.1 Pseudophryne corroboree | reverse complement strand
CCCCCTTACAATGCCACCCTCCAGCCTTCTGATGAAGGGGTCGATGGCAAAGACATATAGGAGGGGGCTCAGGGGGCAGCCCTGTCTGACACCCGAATCCACTCCAAAGGTAGGGCCCACCCAACCATTAACCAGAGGGAAGCTCTCAGCTTGCCTGTAGATGATATGCAGCCAATTTACCACCCTCACTGGGAGGCCATACCATTCAAGTAGAGCCCACAGCTAGTCATGGTTAACCCTATCAAAAGCTTTCAACTGATCCAATGCCAGCAGGTACTTTCCCCATCTCTCAGCACGGCACCGTTCCACGGCCTCCCGGACGCCAAGGACAGCACTAAATGTGCTCCGACCCTTCACGGTACAGTGCTGTGAGGGGGAAAGCAAAAGCCCGGAAACTTCCATCAGCCTGGTAAAAAGCACCTTTGCCAGAACCTTCCTATCTGTATTAAGAAGAGCGATGGGGCGCCAGTTCTCAATACGAGACGGATCCTTTCCTTTAGAAAGCAAGATAAGGGCAGACAGTCTCATGGAAGGAGGGAGCAACCCCTCCCCCAGGCTCTCATTAAATACTTCCATAAGACGAGGGGCCAGGATGTCAGCAAAGGTCTTATAAAACTCGGAGGTTAACCCATCCGGTCCTGGGGCTTTCTTCATAGACAAAGAGTCTATGGCCATCCTGACCTCTTCCACCGTTATCTCACTCCCCAAGGAATCAAGAACACTGCCATGGCTCTCAAGCCCCGGAGTCTCCCTCAGAAACCGCTCCATCCTCTCTCTGATGAGTCGTTTCTAAGACAGAAGGTCAGAGTAGAAGGATCGCACAACTCCCAGAATGCCTTCCTTATCCTCACGAAGGACACCCCGGTCATCACGCAACCCCCTCACCTCCTTACAGTTAACCGAGTTCCTGCAGCTCTGGTAGGGATCAGGCGAGTGGTATTTACCATAATCCCTCTCCAGAACCAAGGAAGCATACCGGTCATACTGGTACTCCTTCATCCGAGCTTTCACCCGGGAGATTTCCCCACCATCTCCCTGCTCAGAAATCAAGAGATCAAGTTTCTTCCTCAAGGCATGATAGATATTCTGCCTTACCAAGTTCTTTTTGGCTACAAGGTTGCGAAATAACTTGTGAGTTCTCTTTTTACATACTTCCCACCACTCAGACCTACTCCATCCAGCCTCCAACAGTGCCTCCTGAGATTCAAAGAAGTCTCTGAAGGACTGTCTGATCTCTTCCTCCCTCAGGAGCTCAGAGTTCAAACGCCACAGGCCCCGCCCTTTCTGAGGGGATTCTGAGGCATTCAAGGATGCAAAGAGGCAAACGTGATCAGAGAATTCTACTGGCTTCAACTCAGGAGCCGAAGTTTTCGAATTCTCCTTAACAAAAAACCTATCTATCCTACTCCTACATCTACCTCTAAAAAAGGTGAAACCCGTGAGGTCTGGGGAGTGGCGAATATGCACATCCACCAGGCCTGCCTGTCTAACCATGCTATCTAAAAAAAGGGAATCATAGCCCAGGGTAGTCTTTGAACCCCCCCTGTCTTTTGGCCTAAGGACAGTGTTAAAATCACCACCAAAAACCACCTGCCGGGCCGAAAAAAGATATGGCTTTATCTCCCTGAAGAGACACTTCCTGTCCCACTTAGTTTGGGGACCATAAATATTTATAAGCCTCAGGTCATGCCCCTTCAGATTGACATCCAAAATCATACACCTGCCTACCTGTAATTCAATGACCCGCTGGATGTTTACCATGCCGGTAAAAAGAACCGCCAACCCACCGTACGGCTCGGCCGCAAGAGACCAATAGGAGGGACCGCGTCTCCACTCAGCTTTCGCCTTGTGAAGATCGGCAAGTCGACCTACCCTAGTCTCTTGCAAAAATAAAAAATCAACCACAAGCGTGTTGAAAAAAATAAAGGCCATGTGACGAGCACGTTCTGACAGAATAGAAGCCACGTTAATAGTGGCAAATCTTATGGGCTGGGGAGCCATCCTTCAGGGCTGTAGAAGTAGGACTCAGCTCACTTCTTTACTTGTTTTTGGGACTCTTCATCTGATGACCCCCACCTCTTCATGCTCACCCCAGCCGGCAGAGAGTCACCTTCCAAGAATATTTCCTCATCCGAGGAAGAGCCCTCATCAGGCACAGGGGAGGAAGGAACCATAGCAATATTACCATCTTCAAGAGATATATCAACCACCCCACTGGGGCAACCATTAGAAGCACCCAAACCCCCCTCAGAACCTAAAGGGTCTGGAGCACCAGAGGTGGGAAGAACCTCCAACACTGTAGGAGCTACAGAAAGAGGCTGACAAGGATCTCCCATTCCAGTCCCCTGCACAACAGCAGGTACAGAACCAGGGTTAGGAAGGGAAGGGGAGGCCCCCACCTCCTTATGGGTCAAATTCTGCACCGCAGGAGCTAACTCCTCTACTGTCATCACAGTTTGACTAACCTTCCCCTCAACCAAGAAATCCTCCAACTTGCTAGAAGCCACCCCTGCTACTTTCCTCCTCTTTCCCTTATCCTTGTTCTTACCCTTACCACCTCCTGACCCCGAAGCCACCTGGTAGGGGGACGTAGCATGAGATGAAACCTTCCTCCGCCTCATTACTCTGGTCTGCAATACCAAATCCCCATTATCAGTCCTAACAATCTCCCCTTCTTCGTCCTCCTCCTCACTTAAGAATGCCCCAAACCGGTTTGACAAAATAAGATCATCACCATCCCTTTTACCCCTACCTCTTCCTCCTCTCCTGGACCCAACAACCAACCTAAAAGGCTCAACCTCAGCTTTCCCACCACCTCCGAAAGAACTTCCCCCAGCAACCTCACTCGAGACACTCAAAACAGAAGATGTTGCTACCACCTGGGCAGCTGCCAGAGGCAACACAGGTGCCTGGCGATCATCTTCCTCTACCCTCTGTGCTACCGCCCCCATCTCTTCATCTAACATGGAATTATGGAAAGCCATTCCACATCTACTAAAAGTATGCCCCTCCACTCCACATAAATTACAGACAATTTTCCCACAGTCACCAGCTAAATAGCCAAGCGCATTACATCTGGAACATTTCAATACAGGGCAGTCACGACTTAAATGTCTGAAATCCCCACAGCGGTGACACATTCTGGGTTGACCTGGGTAGAAACATTGTATACGGTCACGCCCAATGTATGCCGCTGAGGGGATGTGCACCCCATTTCTAAGACGGACCTTCCCTTCCCATGCACCCCCCCATACATCCATTTCACCTGGGGCTTTAGACAATGGGGTGACCATGGACTCCGTAAACCGTGACAACTAATAGGCCAGGTCCACACTACTGACAGACTCGTTTCTTACAAGAATGGTGACCTTCACAACCTCCTTCCTTGTAATAGCGAATGCCTTGTAGTTTACCCATGGCTCTAAGTTCTTTACAGCCCCCCACATACTCCAAAAAACCTGCAGGCCATTGTACACCTCAAAACTTAATTCAAAATCGGGAGACCCCACAGGATGGATGCAGGCAAAGAGGTCACTAGGCTTAAACCCCATGCTAAACACCGCCTTCAAAAACTCCGACCTTGAAGGGGGCGATCCCTCACCCACCCACTTTAACTGGACCGCGTTACGGCGCTTAGCCATTTGGCCACCACTATTAGGGAGCCCACCCCCACCCAAATTACTAACAGGAGGCCTATCCGACACTACCTTAGCATAGGAAGCATTCTCAGGGACAACCACAGCGGGCTGAGCCACATTTTGCCCAGTGGTCAACAGAGGGGACTTCTTGGTGTTCAATTCAGATGCAACAGGTGGAGGCATAGCTGGAACCTGGCCAGACCTATCCAAACCACCAGTATCACTACCCATATCCGCACCCCCCACAGGGCTAATACTAGCACTATTTTTCTTCTCCAAAAGGGAAAGTGCACCCCAAGCTCTGACTGGGACTTCCAAATCCCCAAAAATGGTCTCTACCAAATGCCTCTTGGGAACACATAGATCTGATTTGTCAAGCGCCGGCATACCCTGCGCAGACTTAGATAAATCAATCTTAGGCAATAGCACAACAGCATTTCTTTTAAGCACAGCCTTACTTATACCCGGGTCTGCTTCATCGGCAATGCCCTTAGAGGAGGCACCTGGTAACGCCTCAGCATCATGCCCAGGCCCAATGCTATATGCAGGCTCAATGTCCCCAAATGTCTTTGTCACAACTGGCATAGTAACCTCCATTCTCTCCTCTGCAGCAGGGATCTGTAATGCACATGACTCATCACCCTCCAGCTTCCTAATGGCTGAGTATGTCGGATCCTCTCCCTCTACTTCTGATGCAGGGCGCTGAGCTTCACAATTCGGAGGCAATTCTGCACTTAAAGCACTTTGGGACTGTAAGGCAACATTGAGCTTCTCACTGACACTTTTCAACTTCTCCTCCAACTCCATTACCTCTGCAGTAAAAATAGCACGGTCCCTGCTAAAAGCACTATTGCGCTTTTTTTTCTTAATTGTAATCCATTTCTTTATCCTCTGGACCTCTTTCTCCAAGTCTGCAATGCACACAGGCACTACAGGGGGACCTGAAGACTCCTCATCAGCAGTTTGGGGTGCTGCAACTTCTCCCATAATACAAGAAACATCCACAGAGTCAGATATTAATGATGCAGACATCTTATCCTCATCATGGGGAGGTTTCACTCCAACAGTCTCAGCAGACACCCCTGCAACAGTACCTTGTGAAAGGCACTGATCCATTGCACCCACATCCATGTCATCTGACAGTGTACTAACCAGTGTTTGGTGCACCAGCCCCTGGCAAACAGCATCATTCTCAATCACTGTACCTACAATATTGGCTTCCCCCACAGCAGCCATCCTGGATTCCAACATCAGCATTCCCTGTGTGTGCACCTCTTCCACTGCTGATTGCACACTTTCCACACCTGCTGGGAAAAGCAGCACCGGACTACTGCTCACCGGGCCATATGCTGGCTCCAACTGCACCTCTGCAACAGACTCCTTCACAGCAGAAGGGGGGGGGGGGGGGTAACATACTCGGGGGTATTAGCTGCCTTCCGCTTGGCAGCACCAAAGCTACCCCAGGTACTTCGGCACATACCTTTTGGGGCTTTCCCAATGGTGCACCCGGCTCCACCGGATTACTGACCTGTGCTTCCACCTCCTCCAGACTTTGCAGCAGGTCTGTGTATTCGTTTGCTGCATGCAAACACTCTTTTTCCATAACATTTTCAGCCACCTGCCTTTCTGATGGTATTAAATGGGGACCAGGGCCAGGTCCCGGCAGGGGCCCCTCCAGACCACCTTCCCCAGGAGGGTCCATGGTTTTGGGGGAAAAATCCCCGGGAATACTTGCTAGAAACCAAGCTTTCTCTCCCTTCTAGTGCAGAGCTCTGACACACCTCCTTCCACCGCGGCTGCTGGCACCAGACTTGCCCTCCAATGGGTCCTCGTTAAAGGATTTAAAGTGTACTCATTCCAATTACAGGGCCTCGAAAGAGTCCTGTATTGTTATTTTTCGTCACTACCTCCCCGAGTCGGGAGTGGGTAATTTGCGCGCCTGCTGCCTTCCTTGGATGTGGTAGCCGTTTCTCAGGCTCCCTCTCCGGAATCGAACCCTGATTCCCCGTTACCCGTGGTCACCATGGTAGGCGCAGAAAGTACCATCGAAAGCGGAGGGTCCGCCGGACCGGGCTCCGTCCACCGACGCACGGCAGGGCGGACCGGGGCGGGTCTCGAGCCGAGCGGGCACTCGGAAAATATGGGGACGGGAGGAGGAGGACGGCCGTCCCCGGTCAGGGCCGATTGGGAAGCTCGGAGTCAGAGTGGACGGCGGGGCCCGGCCGCCACCGCACCGTCGGGCGGACACCCCGGGGAGGGGCAACATCACCACGCTAGATTTCGCCTGTTTTCTCCTCACCCGACAACCCGTTCGATAGGAAACCTGTGCAAGCCGTCCTGGGGGATGGTTTTTTTCGCTGGGACGGCAGCAACTGCCCCCAGCCCCACCTCATCCTGATCTACACCTGACGGGTTTCATCTGGTCCCGGGGGGGTGAAAGGGTGTAAAGAAGCTCCACCTCGCGAGGCTCCATCGCCCTTCCGGGATGCCACCGTCTGGCGCACGGGCGAATGCGGCTAATGCCGGCTCCCTCCAAAAAGCGCCTCCCGCTCTCCCTGCGTCTCCTGGACGGTCTCGCTCCGAGTCTGCGCTTCTCTCTCGCCCTGCCGCCAGACTCGGATCCTCTCCCGCGCTCTCTCGCGCTCTGACCTCCGCCCCGTCCGGCCCTCCCGTCCACGGCGGGGGAGGCCAGGCAGGCAAACCCTTCCGTGCGACCGCCTCGACGGAGCGGGGGCGGCGCGCAGGGCCCTCTCCGGGGGGCTGCAAGGAGCGGCCATCGGGGCTGGCCGCGTCCTCGGATCTCGATGCGACGCTCATTCGGTTCCTGGGAAATCGTGTGCTCCGCCGGGGTCCGGGGGCGAGCGCCCTTCGCTGGGCGAGGGGGACGCTTCCCCGGCACCCCTGGCGGCATCAGACGCCTGCGGGTGCCGGCGGACGGAGCAGACCGCGCCGCACGGGGTACGGGTGCGGGGCCCACCCGGCTCCGGAAACCGGAGCGATCGAGCGGACGCCTGGGGACCGGACGCCCTCTCCGGGCCGAGAGGTTCCGGGCGCGCCGTGGGCAGAGGGAGGGTCGGGTTCGCCTGGAGCCGGCCGAGACCCCTGGGTTCCGGCCGAGCGATCGTCCCTCCCCGCCGGGGCGCGGGGTGCCACATCGATCGGGTTGCTGAAAGAAAAGAGTAATTTTCATTCGGTTCACTGTTTCCATACCGTAATCCATCCGCCACCTGTAAATCTCGCTCAGGGGGTCCTCTCGGACGTAGTGGGACGGAAGGCGCGCGCGACACTTTCGCGGTGCGCCCTGCAATTTTTCTCCGAGGCCTTGGAAGTGCCTCCCAGCCTGAGGAACACCAGTCCGCACTCATCGGCGAAACTTCCACAAATTGCAGTACCCGATTTGGCCCGCTGGGGGGGGCGCTGCCTCCGGGGGAGAAGGAGACGTGCCCAGGCCGTACGTCGGGCTCCAACGGACACCCATCTTGACCCTTTATAGGCCCCATCGGGGAGATGGTCCTGCCCATGCTGATATCGGAGCTCCACAGCTATCCTCTCACAAACCCATTCGCCGGAGCTCCAAAAATCATTTGGTTCACTGTTTCCATACCGTAATCCATCCGCCACCTGTAAATCTCGCTCAGGGGGTCCTCTCGGACGTAGTGGGACGGGAGGCGCGCGCGACACTTTTGCGGTGCGCCCTGCAATTTTTCTCCGAGGCCTTGGAAGTGCCTCCCAGCCTGAGGCACACCGGTCCGCACTCATCGGCGAAACTTCCACAAATTGCAGTACCCGATTTGGCCCGCTGGGGGGCGCTGCCTCCGGGGGAGAAGGAGACGTGCCCGGCCCGTACGTCGGGCTCCAACGGATGCCCGCCGTGGACCCTTTATAGGCCCCATCCTGGTCCTGCCATGCTGTTATCGGAGCTCCACGGCTATCTTGTCACTAAACCTTTCATTTGAGCTCCAGGGCTTTTTGCTTTTTGTAAACCGGTTCCTGGAGCCCTGCCTGGGCAAAATCGGATGCAAGAAGGCCCTGCCCATGCTGATCTCTGAGCTCCGCGCATCTTCTGTCACGGGTCCTTTCGCAAAAGCTCCAGGGAAACAGGCTTTTCGGCCCCGGACAGAGTCCCGGCTCTCTCGCTCGCCTCGTTGGTACCTACTGATCCGGCGGAGGTGTTCTCCGGCGGGTAGCGACACGGACGGCCGAGGGCGCGCTTCACCCAGGCTTCAACCATCTCCTCCCCGAGCCCCTGGAAGTGCCGCTGGGCCGCGGGCGCCCCGGTCCGCACTCATCCGCGACACTTCCGCGCTGTAGTCCGACGCTCGCCGGCCGCGTCCCCCGGCCCGCGGGGGCCCGGGGGAGGCCCGACGCGTGCGGGGGGAGACGGCGGGCGGCGGGGGCGCCCCCGCGCCACCCGACGGCGCCCCCCGGTGGCCAGAGGCGGCTCGGAGCGAGACGATCGGGGGGGAACGGCGGCGCGTGACCCGCCCTGGCCCCCTTGGCCCAGCGGACGGGCAGGCGGCTCCCGGGCGACCCCCGGATCCCCGCCGCGGCGCCCCCCGGTGGCCGCCTGACGCCACTGCGGGGGGGGGCAGATTCCGTGTGTCCTCTCGGATAAAAACAAAAGAAACGATTCCCGTCGGGCGAAAGTAAGTGGGACGCAGGGCCCCGGGCCCCGCCGGTCCGCGCGCGCGGCGCCCCCCGCTGGCCGGTCGAAGGGATGACAAAAATAAAAAGAAAAAAAAATTCAAAAAAGCACTCGCCCCAAACAGACGAAAGGTACCCGGTCCGCCCGGATGAACCCTCCCCCGTGTCCCCGCCGCGGCGCCCCCCGCAGGCCAGCCGAGGTAATACACGATTGAGAGGGGGGAAGTGAAAAAAAAGGGCAAAAAATGAAAAACACCCCACCCATTTGAATGCAAAGCCCCGGAGCGGCCAGGGGTGGACGCCGGTCCGCGCGCACGGCGCCCCCCGCAGGCCAGTTGAAGGGAAGAACGGAACGAGACTAAAAGATAAAAAAAAATTCAAAAAAGCACTCGCCCCAAACAGATGAAATGTACCCGGTCCGCCCGTGTCCCCGCCGCGGCGCCCCCCGCTGGCCAGCCGAGGGAATACACGATTGAGAGGGGGAAGTGAAAAAAAAGGGCAAAAAATGAAAAACACCCCACCCATTTGAATGCAAAGCCCCGGAGCGGCCAGGGGTTGACGCCGGTCCGCGCGCACGGCGCCCCCCGCAGGCCAGTTGAAGGGAAGAATGGAACGAGACTAAAAGATAAAAAAAATTCAAAAAAGCACTCGCCCCAAACAGATGAAATGTACCCGGTCCGCCCGTGTCCCCGCCGCGGCGCCCCCCGCTGGCCAGCCGAGGTAATACACGATTGAGAGGGGGAAGTGAAAAAAAGGGCAAAAAATGAAAAACACCCCACCCATTTGAATGCAAAGCCCCGGAGCGGCCAGGGGTGGACGCCGGTCCGCGCGCACGGCGCCCCCCGCAGGCCAGTTGAAGGGAAGAACGGAACGAGACTAAAAGATAAAAAAATTTCAAAAAAGCACTCGCCCCAAACAGATGAAATGTACCCGGTCCGCCCGTGTCCCCGCCGCGGCGCCCCCCGCTGGCCAGCCGAGGGAATACACGATTGAGAGGGGGGAAGTGAAAAAAAAGGGCAAAAAATGAAAAACACCCCACCCATTTGAATGCAAAGCCCCGGAGCGGCCAGGGGTGGACGCCGGTCCGCGCGCACGGCGCCCCCCGCAGGCCAGTTGAAGGGAAGAACGGAACGAGACTAAAAGATAAAAAAAATTCAAAAAAGCACTCGCCCCAAACAGATGAAATGTACCCGGTCCGCCCGTGTCCCCGCCGCGGCACCCCCCGCTGGCCAGCCGAGGTAATACACGATTGAGAGGGGGAAGTGAAAAAAAGGGCAAAAAATGAAAAACACCCCACCCATTTGAATGCAAAGCCCCGGAGCGGCCAGGGGTGGACGCCGGTCCGCGCGCACGGCGCCCCCCGCAGGCCAGTTGAAGGGAAGAACGGAACGAGACTAAAAGATAAAAAAATTTCAAAAAAGCACTCGCCCCAAACAGATGAAATGTACCCGGTCCGCCCGTGTCCCCGCCGCGGCGCCCCCCGCTGGCCAGCCGAGGGAATACACGATTGAGAGGGGGGAAGTGAAAAAAAAGGGCAAAAAATGAAAAACACCCCACCCATTTGAATGCAAAGCCCCGGAGCGGCCAGGGGTGGACGCCGGTCCGCGCGCACGGCGCCCCCCGCAGGCCAGTTGAAGGGAAGAACGGAACGAGACTAAAAGATAAAAAAATTTCAAAAAAGCACTCGCCCCAAACAGATGAAATGTACCCGGTCCGCCCGTGTCCCCGCCGCGGCGCCCCCCGCTGGCCAGCTGAGGGAATACACGATTGAGAGGGGGGAAGTGAAAAAAAAGGGCAAAAAATGAAAAACACCCCACCCATTTGAATGCAAAGCCCCGGAGCGGCCAGGGGTTGACGCCGGTCCGCGCGCACGGCGCCCCCCGCAGGCCAGTTGAAGGGAAGAATGGAACGAGACTAAAAGATAAAAAAATTTCAAAAAAGCACTCGCCCCAAACAGATGAAATGTACCCGGTCCGCCCGTGTCCCCGCCGCGGCGCCCCCCGCTAGCCAGCCGAGGTAATACACGATTGAGAGGGGGAAAGTGAAAAAAAGGGCAAAAAATGAAAAACACCCCACCCATTTGAATGCAAAGCCCCGGAGCGGCCAGGGGTGGACGCCGGTCCGCGCGCACGGCGCCCCCCGCAGGCCAGTTGAAGGGAAGAACGGAACGAGACTAAAAGATAAAAAAATTTCAAAAAAGCACTCGCCCCAAACAGATGAAATGTACCCGGTCCGCCCGTGTCCCCGCCGCGGCGCCCCCCGCTGGCCAGCCGAGGGAATACATGATTGAGAGGGGGGAAGTGAAAAAAAAGGGCAAAAAATGAAAAACACCCCACCCATTTGAATGCAAAGCCCCGGAGCGGCCAGGGGTGGACACCGGTCCGCGCGCACGGCGCCCCCCGCAGGCCAGGTGAAGGGAAGAACGGAACGAGACTAAAAGATAAAAAAAATTCATAAAAGCACTCGCCCCAAACAGATGAAATGTACCCGGTCCGCCCGTTTCCCCGCCGCGGCGCCCCCCGCTGGCCAGCCGAGGGAATACACGATTGAGATTAAAAAAAAAACAGGCAAAAGACAAAAACACACCACCGATTTAAATGCAGTGTTCACGAGCGCCAGTCCGCGCGCGCGGCGCCCCCTGCTGGCCGCGTAAAAAAAAATAAAAATTAATAATCCACCGTTGTGAATTTGCGATGTGTCCGGTACGGCGGCGGCGGGGAGGCGTCTCCCCTCGTCGGCGCACCCTGGTGGGGGGAAATAAATGAAAGGAAAAAAAAAAGAACAAGATGGGCTCTCGCCGGCTACCGCAGCCCGGGCACCCGCCGGCTTCCGCAGCCCGGGCTCCGTACATACAGACAGCAAATGAAATAACGGACGGATGGATGGAAGAGAAGAACAGCCAGGGATCTCGCCGGCTTCCGCAACCCGGGCTCCAGCCGGCTTCCGCGGCCCGGGCTCCCTCCGGCTTCCGCGGCCCGGGCTCCCTCCGGCTTCCGCGGCCCGGGCTCCCTCCGGCTTCCGCCGCCCGGGCTCCGTACATACAGACAGAAAATTAAATAATGGAAGGATGGAAGAGAAGAACAGCCTGGGCACCCGCCGGCTTCCGCAGCCCGGGCTCCCTCCGGCTTCCGCGGCCCGGGCTCCGTACATACAGACAGCAAATGAAATAACGGACGGATGGATGGAAGAGAAGAACAGCCCGGGATCTCGCCGGCTTCCGCAACCCGGGCTCCAGCCGGCTTCCGCAGCCCGGGCTCCCTCCGGCTTCCGCGGCCCGGGCTCCCTCCGGCTTCCGCGGCCCGGGCTCCGTACATACAGACAGAAAATGAAATAATGGAAGGATGGAAGAGGAGAACAGCCCGGGCTCTCGCCGGCTACCGCAGCCCGGGCACCCGCCGGCTTCCGCAGCCCGGGCTCCCTCCGGCTTCCGCGGCCCCGGCTCCGTACATACAGACAGCAAATGAAATAACGGACGGATGGATGGAAGAGAAGAACAGCCAGGGATCTCGCCGGCTTCCGCAGCCCGGGCTCCCTCCGGCTTCCGCGGCCCGGGCTCCCTCCGGCTTCCGCGGACCGGGCTCCGTACATACAGACAGAAAATGAAATAATGGAAGGATGGAAGAGGAGAACAGCCCGGGATCTCGCCGGCTTCCGCAGCCAAGGCTCTCGTTGGCTTCCGCAACCCGGGCTCCCACAGGCTTCCGCAGCCCGGGCTCTCGCCGGGTGAAGATCAGGCGAGAGTAGCGGTGTCCTCCGCTGGACGGGAAGCCCAGGCCGTGGAGCCGCCGCACGGACCGGGGGTTGACCCGGCCGGGGACGGGCAGGAGGCGAGGCCCGGACTCGCTCCCGTCCAGACGGCCCGAGGCCCCTCCTCCCCTCCCGGTGGACCCGCCCCCGACTATTAAGCCCGGCCAGGGAGTCCACGTCGGCCCCCGGGCGGACCAGGGAAGGACCCCCCTTCCGCGCTCTGCCGTGCTCGGAGGCGCTGACGCGCCGGGCGGACGGGGTGCCTCCGGCCAAGTCCCCGGCCGGGACTTGGCTGGCTGGCGAGCGAGGGAGGGCGAGGGTTAGGGCCTCGCCCGTCCCGCGCCCGTCCCCCGCCCCAGGCCAAGTCCCCCGACCGGAGCGGAGCAAGCAGGCCGCCCTAACCCCCCTCCCCCGGTGGCACCGCAGCACCGGAGATTATTCGGGGAATGCTCCACAGCGCTGCTGGGGAAGTGTTTGCTTTAAACACACTCTGCATTGCATACACACCGAAACCCATTCCAGTCTGGTAAACGTGATTCTTAGGGACTTGCGAGAATTGTATGCTGGGTAGTTGAGACATGACTCCCCTATCACCTCCCAGGGTCAGACTCATGGGGACCTCATTTTAGGTCCCCACCATGTCGGAGGTCCCGCCAGTGTTGGTGTGCTGTCTGGCCCTTGTCCCCGTTAGGATATATAAACAAGTGCACAGGACACACGCACACCCACACATACTTGTTTTTCTATCCTCATCGGGACATATGTCTGGAACCTTCCTCATGGGGACCTATTCAGGAATACCTGCCTCATGAGGACACCCACATAACTGATTTATTTTCGGGTTTAATTAGAGATAGAGGAAACGTGTATTCAGCAGCAGATACATTTTATTCAGGAAAGGTTCTTTCTCATTTCAGCAGTAATTCGGTTCTTAATGTAAAACTTAACCGAGAGCCAGTTCCGAGCCTTCAGCGCTTGTCGTTCTGCCCTTAGGCACGCATCACAGTCATTCTTGCCCGGCACCTTGAATGAGCGAATGAACCGAATCATGCGACGTTCAACAGCTTTCACTTCTGCTGGGGTCCACGGATTGCGCTTGGTACCCCGTCTGTCACCTGTGCGGGAGTAGAAAGGTCAGTCACCACGCAACGCCACCACCAGTCATGGACGCATCTCAAATGGAATGGACAGTCACACCCACCTTTAGCTGCACCTCCATCCCCCGCCGACACCACGCTGCCGGCTTCTTTTCCCATGTGCCCCATGGGAACCTCAGTATCCTGACTCTCTGGCTCATCCCCAGAGTCATCGCTCACCACCTGGATCGGCTCTGTGGATAGAGAAGGACAGGGAAACCGATCACACCAGCCCACTTAGACAGTCAGTCCCTGGAGCCACACTGTCAAGTGATACCTACCGTTTGGATCAATGGAGATCTCTTCCAGATTGTGGCCCCGGAATTCAGCCATTCTCCCTTGCTCGAGAGCCAGAAACAGCTTGCTCAACTTGGCCAGTTGAAGGGTACCCTCCGGGAGGCGGTAATAATGCCGATACACCCGAATATCATGTCCAAGGAAATCAGCAAGCTGATCCATCTCTGTATCGCTCAGGTTGAGGACTCTGGAAAGTGTAGCCACATGCTTCCGTAGGCGGGTGGAAGATAATGCTTCGGGGTGCTTGGCCCCACACTCCCGGGCGTAGAGACGTATGCAGTCGGATCCCCTATAATGGGACATGGCTGTTGGCCTAGCAAACATGTAGATATTGTGTGGGGTCACACCACATTCTGTCCGCTTCTCTATGAGGAGCTCCATCGCTTTCTGCATGCTTGGGGATAGCAGGACAGGGACTTTCCTGCCTCTTTTCCCAGGAATCTCAATACGGGAGAAGTGACGACAGAGTGCCTTCTCCAGCTCTGACAGGGCCTGGGCCACATCACCCTGCAAATCGGCTGTGTGCCGTAAATCGAAGGAGGAGAGCAGCATCTTGGATACCTCACCTTCTCTCCTGCGGTTGAAGAGAATCAGCTGCGTGAGGGTAACTTTGGCCAACATGGACCACTGCTGTTTGGAAGGGTGGGCGGACAACTCATCGATGTACTCTCGCTGACGGTCAAGGAGGTACAGGTTCAAGCGCTTAACATCATCAGTGAAGGGCAGAAGCAGCGGTGCATTCCATTTTATCTCTCGAAGTGTCTTCAGGGCAGCAGTGGAGATTAGCTCGCTCCACCTCGCCTCATAAATTTTCCGAAAGTTTCGGGCACGCTCCTCTGTCAGGGCACTGCCCTCCATCAGTGCCTGACACTCCACCATAGCAGAAATCTTCTGCAAGCTGTGTCCCACCTTCAGAGCCAACGAGGGTATTTTATATGTATTGGTGCGGTCATCGTAACCGGCCAGGCTCCTCACAGCATGCACCACTTGCAGGAAATTCTGTGGGCAAATGAAATCTTCCATACACCGCAACGGTGTGACCTTCATCGCCTTCAGCAGAAGCCGCCCCACCTCTCTGAGCTTCTGACGGATGTAATCATGCTTGCTGACATCAGACCCCAGACGGTTATAGAGGTGCTGACCGAACTGCATAATCCAGCGGTCCCCTTTGATTACCGGTACCACATCATCATAATTCATTTCGCTCAGCAACTTCCAGAGGCCAGTGCCAACATCTTTCGGGAGCGGTGTGGCGTAAGTGAAGAGACCCTGCACCCTGGTTCTTCCAGGTTTGGGGCTGACACTTTTGCGGAGCGGGCACCTCTTCACATGGCGCCACAGGTGCTTCCTGGAGAATAGCCCTTTACATTTTACACAGTGCATGAAATCTTGGGGAGCCGTTGCTTCTTCCGGCTGCTTGCACGGTAGGAGGACTCCGCTGCCCTCGCGGAGAACCCCGACATTATGGGCAAAGTTTCCCCGGGTGCGAATCAGGTCTAGCTGCACTGTCCTTTCCCTGGAGCGCTTCGGAAAGCTGA
>NC_086444.1:219829071-219924071 GCF_028390025.1 Pseudophryne corroboree | reverse complement strand
ATGACTTTTGCCAGAATCTTCCTATCCACATTCAGAAGAGCGATGGGGCGCCAATTCTCAATGTGGGTTGGATCTTTACCTTTAGAGAGCAAGATAAGGGCAGATGACCTCATGGAGGGAGGAAGCAAGCCCTCGCCCAGGCATTCATTAAAGACCTCCGTGAGACGGGGGGCCAAAAAATCGCTAAAAGCTTTAAAAAACTCGGAGGTTAACCCATCCGGACCTGGGGATTTTTTAACTGTCAAAGAACCAATGGCCACTCTCACCTCATCCACCGTTATGTCACTCCCCAAACCATCAAGCGCACTGCCGTGACATTCAAGCCCCGGAGTCCCCCTCAGAAATCGATCCATCCTCTCTCTGTCAAGCGACCCCCCAGACAAAAGGTCAGAGTAGAAGGAGCGCACCACACCCAGAATGCCCTCCCGCTCTTTCTGAAGGACACCCTGAGCATCGCGCAACCCCCTCACCTCCTTTGCACTGACCGAGTTCCTACAGCTCTGAAAGGGATCCGGCGAGTGGTATTTCCCGTAATCCCTCTCCAGAACCAAAGAAGCATACCGGTCGTACTGATACTCCTTCATCTGGGCTTTCACCCGGGAGATCTCCCCACCATCTCCCTGCTCAGAGATCAGGAAATCTAATCTCTTTCTCAAAGCCTGATAGGTATTCTGACGTACCAAGTTCCGTTTGGCTACGAGGCTACGAAAAAAACTGCGAGTCCTTTTCTTACATACCTCCCACCACTCAGACCTACTCCAACCAGCCTCCAATAAAGACTCCTGGGCTTCAAAGAAGTCCCTGAAGGACTGTCTGACCTCATCCTCCAGCAGGAGCTCAGAGTTCAGGCGCCACAGGCCCCGCCCCTTTTGAGGAGTTTCCGAAGCGTTCAAAGATGTAGACAGGAAAACGTGATCGGAGAACTCTACTGCCTTCAGCACAGGTGCCGAAGTTTTCGAGCTTTCCTTAACAAAAAACCTATCTATCCTACTCTTGCATCTACCTCTAAAGTAGGTGAAACCCGTGAGATCTGGTGAATGACGAACGTGTACATCCACCAAACCTGCCTGACTAACCATACTTGCTAGAAAAATGGAATCATAGCCCAGAGTAGTTTTTGAGCCTCCTCTGTCCTTAGGCCTAATGACAGTGTTGAAGTCACCGCCAAAAACCACTTGCTGGGCCGTAAAAAGATATGGCTTTATCTCCCTGAAGAGACATTTCCTATCCCATTTAGACTGCGGACCATAGACATTTATTAGCCTTAGGTCATGATGCAAATAATGCCCTCGCAGTCCCTCGCCAAATGACCCACACCATTGCACTTGGAGCATTTTTGCGCGGGGCAGTCTGTGACACATGCGAGGCTGACCCGGGTAAAAACACTGAATCCGGTCCCTGCCAATGTAGGCGGCCGACGGGACATGGACCGCATGTCTCAACCGAACCTTGGCCTCCCAAGCACCGCCCCACACCTCCAACGACCCAGGGGCCTTGACCAGGGGGGTCTGCAAGGAGTCAACATATCGCAATAACCAAAAAGTTAGATCAACCACACTTATTGACTCGTTTCTGACCAAAATTGTTACCTTTACTGTGTCCTGACGCGTGATTGCAAATGCCTTGAACTTGCACCAATACGTCAAATTTTTATAGACTGGCCAGTAGGACCAAAACATCTGTAGACCGTTATAGGTCATGAAACTGAGATCAAAATCCGGTGTTCCCACCGGATGAATGCAAGCGAAAAGATCATCCGCCTTAAAGCCCATCTTGAAGAATTCTATTAGAAAGTCAATACGAGACGGGGGGGTACCTTCACCCATCCACTTGAGCTGCACCGCATTGCGGCGCTTCACAGGCTGCCCACCACCACTAGAGACCGGTGCAATCCTAGACCCGCCACCAGGCACATCCGTCACCACCTTGGCATAGGAGTTATCTGATCCTGAGACCACCACCGGAGCCACCACCGCACCTTGCACCGATTTACCACCACCACCTTGCATCGGTATACCACCACCAGCACCACTAGAGGAAGCAAGAACACCACCACCAACAACAGACCGACCTAAGGCTTGCCCCTGCGCAACCACTTTCTTCTGTTGCTCCGCCAACAGTGCCAGAGCTGGTCTGGCTCTAAGCGGAATCTCCAGACTCCCATATATTGAGTCCACTACAGCCATCTCCTGAACACCCAGCACCTCCTTATTCAGAGTTGGCATACCTTGGGCCAACCTATCACTGACCACACTGCAAACATTCTTAGGTACACCATTGGACAAAATTCCATCAGCTGCTGGGGGAACATCCTCAGTACCCACCGCAGATGGCTTCGACGGCGGCACCTCCTTCCCTTTAACAGCAGAAATATCAGAGACCCTCTCTAACTCCAGAGGGGTCATCACAATGCTGCAAGGCCTTAAAGCAACAGTCTCACACAATAGTTCTTTCTCAGGTAACTCTTCCTCCAACACCCGAATCTGAGCGTAGAAGGGGTGCTCCCCCTCCACCACCTCCACCACCTCAATGTCCTGAGCCACCATGTTAGGCGGCAAGTCCACACTCAGAGCCACCTCCGTTGACTTTGCTTTAATAGCAGCTACCACAGACTCAAGGAGACACTGCTTACTCCGCAACTTCTCCTCAATCTCCTCCAAGTCTTTGGTAATGGCAGGCCTGTCCCTACTGTAGGAAGTATTACGCTTCTTTCTCTTCGCCGCAACTACCCTCGTAAGTCTTGCAATTTCCGCCTCAAGCTCGGCTACCGAAGCCTCTGTGCTCGATGGGTCCGCCACACCTTGCGACGCATCAGGCACATGTGACATGGCCATCCCTGACTGCATTGGCGGTGAAGGACAACACTCCGAGGTCTCACCCGACGGACTGACATCACCATCCAGAGCAGGCGCAGAAACTTCCACAAGCATGTCAGGCTCCTCTTGACACTGCAGAGCTAAATCATGCACCGCAAACTCAGCCGCGCCAGGGTCCCTGCTTGGCACCCCGTCAGATCCAGAGGACTGCAGATACCCCCCAAGGGTCACCCCCACCTTCTCTTGCGGAATGTCCCCATATGCAGCAAGCTCCACACACATAGACTCAGCAGATATTTCTTCAATGCAGGCAGCACTACATATATCAGCTCCAGCAACATCCACCATCTGAACAACTGGGGACATAGAGACATCCATCACTGTACTTTCAGCATTCGGATCCAAATCGCCAGGACCCCCACCACCTTCAGCCACAGATGGCAGAACAATTGCAGACACAGAGGGGGCTAGAACAGAGATGCCAGTAGCACCTGGCAGAGCACCTGCAGCCATCATCCTTAACACAGGGTCCACTATGTCAGGGGCAGCACTATCGACCAAGTCCCCAGTAACACACTCCAGACCCCCCCCAGACACACCTGCGGCCGCCATTTTAGAAGCGGGACCCGCGGGTGTCGATGAAATAGACACATGAACAGCTTGCCCCTCACAGTCCTGTCCCCCCACAGTCCCAAACATGGTACTCACGTCACCCACGGCCGTCAGGGGGGGCTGGGAACCAGCACTGGTCTCTGGCTGCAAATCCTCCTTAAGCTGCACAGACGATGCCAGGGGGGGGGGGGGGCAAATTGCACGGGGGAATTAACTGCCTTCCACTAGGCAGAATTGCATGAAACTTGGCAGGCTTGTTTATATGTGTTGGAACTTCACTCGTGTGAATTTTCAGCCCGATAGTCCCTTGGCCCATGGAGATAGACTCCTCCAAACACAGTTTCATATCTGTTAAATCCACGGCTGCCATTTTGGGACACACTGCAGCAGCATCAGGCACAGGCTTGTTGCAGACTTTATCCTGCTTTTCCACACTTTTCCCTGGATTTAAGGACATATCCAGGGGCTCCTCCAACTCCTCTCCCCCTGGGGAGTCCATTTCCACTGGGGTGGCACCCCAAAAAATGCTCCAAACAGGCTTTTCCACACTGATTTGAAGAGCTCCTCTCACACCTCACCGCAGCTGCAGGCACCAGACTTGCCCTCCAATGGGTCCTCGTTAAAGGATTTAAAGTGTACTCATTCCAATTACAGGGCCTCGAAAGAGTCCTGTATTGTTATTTTTCGTCACTACCTCCCCGAGTCGGGAGTGGGTAATTTGCGCGCCTGCTGCCTTCCTTGGATGTGGTAGCCGTTTCTCAGGCTCCCTCTCCGGAATCGAACCCTGATTCCCCGTTACCCGTGGTCACCATGGTAGGCGCAGAAAGTACCATCGAAAGTTGATAGGGCAGACATCCGAATGCGTCGTCGCCGTCACGGGGACGTGCGATCGGCCCGAGGTTATCTAGAGTCGCCAGAGAGGCCGGGGGCGGCGGGAGGCCGGGGCCGACCCGCCGGGAACCCCCGGATTGGTCTTGGACTGATAAATGCACGCATCCCTGGGGGTCAGCGCTCGTCGGCATGTATTAGCTCTAGAATTACCACAGTTATCCAAGTAACGGGGTCGAGCGATCAAAGGAACCATAACTGATTTAATGAGCCATTCGCAGTTTCACTGTACCGGCCGTGTGTACTTATACGTGCATGGCTTAATCTTTGAGACAAGCATATGCTACTGGCAGGATCAACCAGGTAGCTCTCGGTATCGGCCGGCGCGCGCCCGAACACCGGGGGCCGCGGCGCGCACCGTCTCGAAAGCGGAGGGTCCGCCGGACCGGGCTCCGTCCACCGACGCACGGCATGGCGGACCGGGGCGGGTCTCGAGCCGAGCGGGCACTCGGAAAATATGGGGACGGGAGGAGGAGGACGGCCGTCCCCGGTCAGGGCCGTTTGGGAAGCTCGGAGTCAGAATGGACGGCGGGGCCCGGCCGCCACCGCACCGTCGGGCGGACACCCCGGGGAGGGGCAACATCACCACGCTAGATTTCGCCTGTTTTCTCCTCACCCGTCCTGGGGGATGGTTTTTTTCGCAGGGACGGCAGCAACTGCCCCCAGCCCCACCTCATCCCGATCTACACCTAACGGGTTTCATCTGGTCCCGGGGGGGTGAAAGGGTGTAAAGAAGCTCCACCTCGCGAGGCTCCATCGCCCTTCCGGGATGCCACCGTCTGGCGCACGGGCGAACGCGGCTTCCGCCGGCTCCCTCCGAAAAGCGCCTCCCGCTCTCCCTGCGTCTCCTGGACGGTCTCGCTCCGAGTCTGCGCTTCTCTCTCGCCCTGCCGCCAGACTCGGCTCCTCTCCCGCGCTCTCTCGCGCTCTGACCTCCGCCCCGTCCGGCCCTCCCGTCCACGGCGGGGGAGGCCCGGCAGGCAAACCCTTCTGTGCGACCGCCTCGCCGGAGCGGGGGAGGCGCACAGGGCCCTCTCCTGGGGCTGCAAGGAGCGGCCATCGGGGCTGGCCGCGTCCTCGGATCTCGATGCGACGCTCATTCGGTTCCTGGGAAATCGTGTGCTCCGCCGGGATCCGGGGGCGAGCGCCCTTCGCTGGGCGAGGGGGACGCTTCCCCGGCACCCCTGGCGGCATCAGACGCCTGCGGGTGCCGGCGGACGGAGCAGACCGCGCCGCACGGGGTACGGGTGCGGGGCCCGCCCGGCTCCGGAAACCGGAGCGATCGGGCGGACGCCTGGGGACCGGACGCCCTCTCCGGGCCGAGAGGTTCCGGGCGCGCCGAGGGCAGAGGGAGGGTCGGGTTCGCCTGGAGCCGGCCGAGACCCCTGGGTTCCGGCCGAGCGATCGTCCCTCCCCGCCGGGGCGCGGGGTGCCACATCGATCGGGTTGCTGAAAGAAAAGAGTAATTTTCATTCGGTTCACTGTTTCCATACCGTAATCCATCCGCCACCTGTAAATCTCGCTCAGGGGGTCCTCTCGGACGTAGTGGGACGGGAGGCGCGCGCGACACTTTCGCGGTGCGCCCTGCAATTTTTCTCCGAGGCCTTGGAAGTGCCTCCCAGCCTGAGGAACACCAGTCCGCACTCATCGGCGAAACTTCCACAAATTGCAGTACCCGATTTGGCCCGCTGGGGGGCGCTGCCTCCGGGGGAGAAGGAGACGTGCCCAGGCCGTACGTCGGGCTCCAACGGACACCCATCTTGACCCTTTATAGGCCCCACCGGGGAGATGGTCCTGCCCATGCTGATATCGGAGCTCCACAGCTATCCTCTCACAAACCCATTCGCCGGAGCTCCAAAAATCATTTGGTTCACTGTTTCCATACCGTAATCCATCCGCCACCTGTAAATCTCGCTCAGGGGGTCCTCTCGAACGTAGTGGGACGGGAGGCGCGCGCGACACTTTCGCGGTGCGCCCTGCAATTTTTCTCCGAGGCCTTGGAAGTGCCTCCCAGCCTGAGGAACACCAGTCCGCACTCATCGGCGAAACTTCCACAAATTGCAGTACCCGATTTGGCCCGCTGGGGGGCGCTGCCTCCGGGGGAGAAGGAGACGTGCCCAGGCCGTACGTCGGGCTCCAACGGACACCCATCTTGACCCTTTATAGGCCCCATCGGGGAGATGGTCCTGCCCATGCTGATATCGGAGCTCCACAGCTATCCTCTCACAAACCCATTCGCCGGAGCTCCAAAAATCATTTGGTTCACTGTTTCCATACCGTAATCCATCCGCCACCTGTAAATCTCGCTCAGGGGGTCCTCTCGGACGTAGTGGGACGGGAGGCGCGCGCGACACTTTTGCGGTGCGCCCTGCAATTTTTCTCCGAGGCCTTGGAAGTGCCTCCCAGCCTGAGGCACACCGGTCCGCACTCATCGGCGAAACTTCCACAAATTGCAGTACCCGATTTGGCCCGCTGGGGGGCGCTGCCTCCGGGGGAGAAGGAGACGTGCCCAGGCCGTACGTCGGGCTCCAACGGACACCCATCTTGACCCTTTATAGGCCCCATCCTGGTCCTGCCATGCTGTTATCGGAGCTCCACGGCTATCTTGTCACTAAACCTTTCATTTGAGCTCCAGGGCTTTTTGCTTTTTGTAACCCGGTTCCTGGAGCCCTGCCTGGGCAAAATCGGATGCAAGAAGGCCCTGCCCATGCTGATCTCTGAGCTCCGCGCATCTTCTGTCACGGGTCCTTTCGCAAAAGCTCCAGGGAAGCAGGCTTTTCGGCCCCGGACAGAGTCCCGGCTCTCTCGCTCGCCTCGTTGGTACCTACTGATCCGGCGGAGGTGTTCTCCGGCGGGTAGCGACACGGACGGCCGAGGGCGCGCTTCACCCAGGCTTCAACCATCTCCTCCCCGAGCCCCTGGAAGTGCCGCTGGGCCACGGGCGCCCTGGTCCGCACTCATCCGCGACACTTCCGCGCTGGAGTCCGACGCTCGCCGGCCGCGTCCCCCTCCCGCGGGGGCCCGGGGGGAGGCCCGACGCGTGCGGGGGGAGGCGGCGGGCGGCGGGGGCGCCCCCGCGCCACCCGACGGTGCCCCCCGGTGGCCAGAGGCGGCTCGGAGCGAGACGATCGGGGGGGACGGCGGCGCGTGACCCGCCCCGGCCCCCTTGGCCCAGCGGACGGGCAGGCGGCTCCCGGGCGACCCCCGGATCCCCGCCGCGGCGCCCCCCGGTGGCCGCCTGACGCCACTGCGGGGGGGTGCAGATTCCGTGTGTCCTCTCGGATAAAAACAAAAGAAACGATTCCCGTCGGGCGAAAGTAAGTGGGACGCAGGGCCCCGGGCCCCGCCGGTCCGCGCGCGCGGCGCCCCCCGCTGGCCGGTCGAAGGGATGACAAAAAGAAAAAGAAAAAAATTTCAAAAAGGCACTCGCCCCAAACAGACGAAAGGTACCCGGTCCGCCCGGATGAACCCTCCCCCGTGTCCCCGCCGCGGCGCCCCCCGCTGGCCAGCAGAGGTAATACACGATTGAGAGGGGGGAAGTGAAAAAAAGGGCAAAAAATGAAAAACACCCCACCCATTTGAATGCAAAGCCCCGGAGCGGCCAGGGGTGGACGCCGGTCCGCGCGCACGGCGCCCCCCGCAGGCCAGTTGAAGGGAAGAACGGAACGAGACTAAAAGATAAAAAAAATTTCAAAAAAGCACTCGCCCCAAACAGATGAAATGTACCCGGTCCGCCCGTGTCCCCGCCGCGGCGCCCCCCGCTGGCCAGCCGAGGTAATACACGATTGAGAGGGGGGAAGTGAAAAAAAAGGGCAAAAAATGAAAAACACCCCACCCATTTGAATGCAAAGCCCCGGAGCGGCCAGGGGTGGACGCCGGTCCGCGCGCACGGCGCCCCCCGCAGGCCAGTTGAAGGGAAGAACGGAACGAGACTAAAAGATAAAAAAAAATTCAAAAAAGCACTCGCCCCAAACAGATGAAATGTACCCGGTTTGCCTGTGTCCCCGCCGCGGCGCCCCCAGCTGGCCAGCTGAGGGAATACACGATTGAGAGGGGGGAAGTGAAAAAAAAGGGCAAAAAATGAAAAACACCCCACCCATTTGAATGCAAAGCCCCGGAGCGGCCAGGGGTGGACGCCGGTCCGCGCGCACGGTGCCCCCCGCAGGCCAGTTGAAGGGAAGAACGGAACGAGACTAAAAGATAAAAAAATTTCAAAAAAGCACTCGCCCCAAACAGATGAAATGTACCCGGTCCGCCCGTGTCCCCGCCGCGGCGCCCCCCGCTGGCCAGCCGAGGGAATACACGATTGAGAGGGGGGAAGTGAAAAAAAAGGGCAAAAAATGAAAAACACCCCACCCATTTGAATGCAAAGCTCCGGAGCGGCCAGGGGTGGACACCGGTCCGCGCGCACGGCGCCCCCCGCAGGCCAGTTGAAGGGAAGAACGGAACGAGACTAAAAGATAAAAAAATTTCAAAAAAGCACTCGCCCCAAACAGATGAAATGTACCCGGTCCGCCCGTGTCCCCGCCGCGGCGCCCCCCCGCTGGCCAGCCGAGGGAATACACGATTGAGATAAAAAAAAAACAGGCAAAAGACAAAAACACACCACCGATTTAAATGCAGTGTTCACGAGCGCCAGTCCGCGCGGGGCGCCCCCTGCTGGCCGAGTAAAAAAAAAAAAAATTAATAATCCACCGTTGTGAATTTGCGATGTGTCCGGTACGGCGGCGGCGGGGAGGCGTCTCCCCTCGTCGGCGCACCCTGGTGGGGGGAAATAAATGAAAGGAAAAAAAAAAGAACAGCCCGGGCTCTCGCCGGCTACCGCAGCCCGGGCACCCGCCGGCTTCCGCAGCCCGGGCTCCCTCCGGCTTCCGCGGCCCGGGCTCCGTACATACAGACAGCAAATGAAATAACGGACGGATGGATGGAAGAGAAGAACAGCCAGGGATCTCGCCGGCTTCCGCAACCCGGGCTCCAGCCGGCTTCCGCAGCCCGGGCTTCCTCCGGCTTCCGCGGCCCGGGCTCCCTCCGGCTTCCGCGGCCCGGGCTCCCTCCGGCTTCCGCGGCCCGGGCTCCGTACATACAGACAGAAAATGAAATAATGGAAGGATGGAAGAGAAGAACAGCCTGGGCACCCGCCGGCTTCCGCAGCCCGGGCTCCCTCCGGCTTCCGCGGCCTGGGCTCCGTACATACAGACAGCAAATGAAATAACGGACGGATGGATGGAAGAGAAGAACAGCCCGGGATCTCGCCGGCTTCCGCAACCCGGGCTCCAGCCGGCTTCCGCAGCCCGGGCTCCCTCCGGCTTCCGCGGCCCGGGCTCCCTCCGGCTTCCACGGCCCGGGCTCCGTACATACAGACAGAAAATGAAATAATGGAAGGATGGAAGAGGAGAACAGCCCGGGCTCTCGCCGGCTACCTCAGCCCGGGCACCCGCCGGCTTCCGCAGCCCGGGCTCCCTCCGGCTTCCGCGGCCCCGGCTCCGTAC
Source organism: Pseudophryne corroboree (assembly GCF_028390025.1). Lineage (NCBI taxonomy): Eukaryota > Metazoa > Chordata > Amphibia > Anura > Myobatrachidae > Pseudophryne > Pseudophryne corroboree. The sequence goes on along the minus strand of NC_086444.1, from coordinate 219,914,266 downwards.
ATACAGACAGCAAATGAAATAACGGACGGATGGATGGAAGAGAAGAACAGCCAGGGATCTCGCCGGCTTCCGCAGCCCGGGCTCCCTCCGGCTTCCACGGCCCGGGCTCCCTCCGGATTCCGCGGCCCGGGCTCCATACATACAGACAGAAAATGAAATAATGGAAGGATGGAAGAGGAGAACAGCCCGGGATCTCGCCGGCTTCCGCAACCCGGGCTCCAGCCGGCTTCCACAGCCCAGGCTCTCGTTGGCTTCCGCAACCCGGGCTCCCACAGGCTTCCGCAGCCCGGGCTCTCGCCGGGTGAAGATCAGGCGAGAGTAGGGGTGTCCTCCGCTGGACGGGAAGCCCAGGCCGTGGAGCCGCCGCTCGGACCGGGGGTTGACCCGGCCGGGGACGGGCAGGAGGCGAGGCCCGGACTCGCTCCCGTCCAGACGGCCCGAGGCCCCTCCTCCCCTCCCGGTGGACCCGCCCCCGACTATTAAGCCCGGCCAGGGAGTCCACGTCGGCCCCCGGGCGGACCAGGGAAGGACCCCCCTTCCGCGCTCTGCCGTGCTCGGAGGCGCTGACGCGCCGGGCGGACGGGGTGCCTCCGGCCAAGTCCCCGGCCGGGACTTGGCTGGCTGGCGAGCGAGGGAGGGCGAGGGTTAGGGCCTCGCCCGTCCCGCGCCCGTCCCCCGCCCCGGGCCAAGTCCCCCGACCGGAGCGGAGCAAGCAGGCCGCCCTAACCCCCCCCCCCCCGGTGGCACCGCAGCACCGGAGATTATTCGGGGAATGCTCCACAGCGCTGCTGGGGAAGTGTTTGCTTTAAACACACTCTGCATTGCATACACACCGAAACCCATTCCAGTCTGGTAAACGTGATTCTCTGGGACTTGCGAGAATTGTATGCTGGGTAGTTGAGACATGACTCCCCTATCACCTCCCAGGGTCAGACTCATGGGGACCTCATTTTAGGTCCCCACCATGTCGGAGGTCCCGCCAGTGTTGGTGTGCTGTCTGGCCCTTGTCCCCGTTAGGATATATAAACAAGTGCACACACACACACGCACGCACACACACACACACACACACACACACACACAAACACTGACAAGGGACTATAAAGAAAAATAACTTGGACTAAAAATGAGACAAAACCACAAAATACAAGACAACAAGAATGACAAGACGACTATCAAACACAATACCACACTCAGAAATCGCTACCAACACTCCTCACCAAACCACAAATTCACCTACCTCCACAGCACAACCTCCCACCTCCTCACCACTAACTAAACCCACGAGGTGCAGACGGTTTGGGGCATATTTATATGGTTGCGCACAGACACTCCTACCATCTGAAATACAACCAATCACGAACGGGGATGAAAATCGAAACTGAAAGTGAAAATGCGGCCGCGGGAAAAAAAAACCCTGCCGCATTTAACTTAGGAAAAAAAACAGCAAATCCAACAAAAACACGTACGGAAACGACAATGATGGACGTAAATGTGCCAAAAAAAACGACTGGCATCGACATCGGAAAACACGTAAACCATAAAGTCGACTGCTTCGTAACTATGGGTATATGGATTCAAAAAGTTGCATGAAAATGCACCCGATACAAAACAAGTTTAAACACTACACAAACCGACTCAAACACGAATATTAGTAAATATTGCCCCATGTGTTCAGAAACTTCACAAATCCCTGAGGAGAGTCTAGTGGTGTACATGTTAGCTATGTCTAAGTCTGACATTTCTAATTCTGACACTGTAATCCAAGATAAGCCTCCTTCCATAATTTCTGGACTCTCTGCAAATGTGAGTAGTAAAAGTAAGGATGGTGATGGTTTAGACATGAAATTGAGAATGCTACTGTGGAACTGCAACAGGAGGAGGCTATTTTCCAAAAATGTGGAAAAACTGATCATCAAAATGAATTACAAATACTATGAGGAAGACCTTTGCCACCAATTACAACAAAAATAAACTTTTAATGGTGGATTCCAGTAGGGATGAGCTTATATTGTGTTGTTGATGATGATGATGATGATGATATTAACAACAGTGAGTAGGATGATGATGATGATGATGATGATGATTGATGATGATGATGATGGTGATGAATCTGACATGTTCTAAATGTGATGATGAATAACAACACTGTTAGCCGCCTCAAGCCAATTTGGTGCTTGTTTTGGTGATTTCTCTAATACATCATTTATTTGCAACACATTTTTAAACAAAAGTAATGCGGTGCCTCACAAAAAAACAACAATTATGGAGCTTATTTAGTATTATTCAATAATATTCATAAAATAAATTATTCACAGCAGTCAACAGATATGCTTGCAAGCTTGTAGATCGTGGTTAAGCCAAAAATCTATCTACTTTTGGATGAGATTTAGAAAAATACCATGGTATTATCCCTCACACTTAGACTATCTTGTGCACCTCATAAATGTACTACAGGGGTGTGTTTACCAATTTAAAGGGAGGGGGAAAGGTGAGGTAGAATGGTCAGCAGTTCAGCTTCCTAATATTTATTAGTGCGTAACATAGGCTGATTAGAAATGTGCAGCTCTGCAGTGCAATTATTTATCTACTTGGCTTCTCTTTCAACTCTTGTCAGGAATTTTTGGCTATTAACATAATATTCTTTTTTGACTTTTTTTTCTCAGTTGCGGCAAAACAGACTGAGTAAAATTTATTTTTTCGAAATGAATCAATGAATTAATCAATTTTTATCAATTAATCAATTTTAATCAAATAATCAAGTTATGTTTATCAATTAATTATTTTTAATCAATCAATGCTTTACATACCTGCCACTTCATACTCTACCCCCATTTCCCTGTACTGCCCTTGGGCCTCTTCTTGATTAATGAAAACATTTCTATGGGGTTATATACTGTGGTTTATTAAACTGCCATCTTCTCTGCTACTGCTGTGCCACAATGTTTCATAGATGTGCTATATTCTTGAAAAGTAACTGCCTTGAATTTGTGCCACTGGTCTGTTGTTTCATTTAGCCAGCCATCCTTTGGCAAATATTGGAGAACAATATTGTGAGCTGTGAGGTCATCAAAATTGACTAAAAATACTGGAAATCAATGCTATTGAGGTTAATAATACTGTAGGACCAAAATAGGTCCAAATTATGTGATTTTAGTTGTTTTTTGATCAATTTTCAAGAAATCTAAAACCAAATCCTAATCTGAAACTGAACCAAAGGGTTAATGTGACTGTGATTAATGAGAGTGGGAAGGGGCATATCTACCCATTTGCCAGGATGGCACTCGCCAGGGGTGCCAGGCAAGGAGGGGGAGCTGCTTGGCAGTGCCATCCACGGGTAGAATCCAGTAGTACTGTCAGACTTGGTGACTGTCTGTTAGTGCCGGTGCCAGTGTCAGGCGGCAGCGCACCGCACCTTACTTGTAATCAGACTGAACATAAACTATAGCTCCCAGCATCACTTGTTGCCGGGAGCACTGGGAGATGTAGTTTATTTTGAGTATGATTGATCACTAGTTCAGTGCTGTGCTGCTGGACACTGGGCAGTCACAAGGTACAGGCAGTCACAAGTAACAGGCAGTCACAAGGTAAAATTTGGATTAAAGGAGGCGAGGAGTGTCACAGGACTGCACTGCACGGCATTGACCTTCAGAAAGTTGTCAGAATGGAAGCAGGGGATGGGGTTACATGGCACTCAGTCAGTGCCAGGCAACCCAGAAGCATGGAGGAGCTGCTAGAGTACATACATTGAGTGCACCCTGTCTGTGAAGTGAGGGGGGGTAAACACTATATAGTCTATCTGTATGTGTGTCTGTGACTGCATTTATGTCTGTGACTATACTGTATATGTGTGTATGTATGTTTGTGTGTGTATAAGTTCTGCTGTATTTATGTGTGTATTAGTGTGTGACTATGTATGTGAATAAGTGTGTAACTATGTATGTATGTATGTATGTTACTCTATATATGTGTGCAACTATTTGTATATACTGCATGTGTGACTATACTGTATATCATATGTACTGTATGTGTTTTGTGTGTGACAGTATGTTTGTACAGTAAGTGTATATGTGTGTGCCTATGGGCGGGATCAGATGTACTAATGGCAATAAAGGTTATTTGGTAAGTATTGCAGATTCTGTTAAAAAGCAGAATCTGCAATCCTTTCTATTGCATGCTGGGGGATGATTATCCATTGGAAGGCAAGACCATCCAGCATGCTGAATGGCCTGCTCAGCAACTGCAACCGCAATTCAATTGTGGTCGCAGCAACTGTTGAAGTCCCCCTGCATCTAGGCTGCTTATGCAGGTGGTGTGCTGATATTTTTCACATAGAGGTGTCTGCGTGTGATGTCACTTAGCCACACCAAAAATGCAGATGGCGCAACCCCATTTTCCCCACACCATTCCTGCATCAGCCCATAACCGCCCCCCACCCTCCTGGTGAATGCCTCTGCCTGTCAATCAGGCAGAGGTGCTTACAGCCAATGTGATCCAATCGACGGAGCGTTGAGAACAGGGATATTGCAGTAGCATCCCTGAATGTGGTTTGACAGCATTCCACTTATAAAAATAGAAATATATTTATTAGCACTGGTCCACATTTCTATTTTCTATTTGCAATCCCCATATGCCTTCTATGGACAGGGTTTCCAATAGGGGTACTACTGTATGGCATAACGTGAATAAGAGACACTACTGTGCGGTGTAATATGCTACTGTGTGGCATCATTTGAATTGGAAGTACTATTGTGTGGCCACGCCCCTTCCCCACAAGGCCATGCCATTTTTTAATAAACCCTCCTTATTTCAAATAAGTGGGGGGGAGGGGGCACCAGCCCTTACTTTGCACCCTCAGACTCTGTGTCATCAGTGAAGGGCTGTGAGCCACAGTAGTGTGATTAAGAGCTTCTGTGACTATTACTAATATGAATAATTAATAACAAAGAGCTTCTCTGATTAAGGACAGTGGGATGCAGTGTCACCATCAGACTCTGTGTCATCAATGAAGGACTGTGGGCTGTGTTAGTGTTTGGAAAATCATCATAAAATGTGTGTTGTTGTTCAGGCACTGTACCTAAAAAAAAAACGTTCAGTAGGTGCCACTGTTACTATTACTAATAGTGCTATGAGTCAATATGGATCAGTTGGTAGAAAAGCAGAAGCAGCAACCCAGTACTAGTGCTGTGTTTGCTGCTACACTACAATATGTACTGTACTAAATGTGGTCCATGAGGACAAAAGTTTAAGAAAGGGCACCTGAAATCTAAATATTTCACTATGTTAAAGAAAAGATGTTGGGGTGTCACCTTTAAAGCAGATAAATCAATTCCCCAAAAGCTAAGAACACTAAGGAATTTGTGTGTTCACAAATCCCTGAGAGGAGTCTAGGGGTGTCCTAGCTATGTGTAAGTCTGTCGTTTCTGACATTGTACTCATAGAGAAGCCTCCTTTCACCATTTCTGTACCCTCTGCCATTGTGGAGTAAACAGTACAAGTAAAGATGGTGATGATGACATAATAGTAATTCTGGATGCTAGTGTGGAAGTGCAACAGAATAAGGCGGGTCTTTGTGTACTATCTGATGCTAATGAGGATGTTGATGATGAGGATATTATTTGTGTAAGTAATCTACCATTGGCTGCAGGTCTTGCCCATAATTTAAAAAAACCCATTGTGATGTTTAGGCATAAGACCAAAAGAGCCACCTCTTGGATGTGGAATTATTTTTACCCAAATCCTGACATTTGTGAAGGCATCTGCTCAATTTGTGAGGCCAAAGTTAGCAGAGGTAGGCCCCTCCCCATGTTATATAATTTGCAGCGATTACACAAAATGTATTTTACAAGATCATAGTGTACTCCCTCATCATCAACCTCTTCATTATTGATTGGAGGTAGATCAGATGGAACCACGCTAATCATGGCTTCGTCTGTGCCTGGGTGCACCTACCGCCACGTCCAGGGCACGCACGCTTCCGTGAACTGCACGCACCTCATTTACTAGAATGGGAGTGTCTCAGTGCGCTCCCAGCGTGACTAGGCGGACGGATTGCCGAGTCACAGAGGGAGCGCTCGTATGCGATGGAGCCGCCTCAGATGACCATGGCTCCATCTGTACTTCCAAAAAATTGTTTTGTTAGGGCCCAAATGAACCAAGCACTTTAGTCACAAAAGTGAAAGTCCCTGTCACTGATGCATGGTCTGTTAATCTGTGCATGTCCTTTTTAATATCGAACATAAGGGTGGATGGAATAGCCTAAGAAAAATTCCATCTTGCACCACTTTTCATTTCTGCCACTGCTGTGTGGCAATGTTTCTTATATGTTCTATAAAGTGCCATGTGTTTGTGCAACTGCTCTGTCGCTTAGTAACCATTTATCTCGCTGCAGCCTTTGGCCTAAAGAGGATGAAAACAATATTGTGAGCTGTGAGCTGTCAAAATTGACAAGAAATTACTGGAAAGTAATGTTATTAAGGTTAATAATACTCTAGAGAAAAAAATGCCTAATTTATGTGATTATACAAATCCAAAACCAAACTCAGTAATGGATAAAATCCAAAACCTGAATTAAAGAGCAAAACTGATGATGAATTAGAACTGAAACCAGCAAAAAATGGTCTAGGGCACATCTCTACTTTTTAGAATAAGATATCATTACTACACCTGAAAATGGGACGAAACAGGACATTGTTCCCCCAGATGATCTTTGAGGAGCTGGAGCAGTAATGATGAGAGGAAGAATACCTCGGAAGGAAGAATGTCTTGTGCTTCTAACATTCAAGGTGCATACTCTACAATTAAGAAAATGTTTTGGAATACCAACACCTCTGGTGCTTGTTGGCTAGATCCATCATGGTCTTTAAGATACACTACTGTGTGTGCAAGTATTCCATGAAGACAAATATGGCTAAGTCTGAGCTGCTCAGATCAAGGAGCATGGGGGGTCATTCCGAGTTGTTCGCTCGCAAGCTGCTTTTAGCAGCATTGCACACGCTAAGCCGCCGCCTACTGGGAGTGAATCTTAGCTTCTTAAAATTGCAAACGAAAGATTCGCAATATTGCGAAAAGACATCTCTGTGCAGTTTCTGAGTAACTCGAGACTTACTCTGCCAGTGCGATCAGTTCAGTGCTTGTCGTTCCTGGTTTGACGTCACAAACACACCCTGCGTTCGCCCAGACACTCCTCCGTTTCTCCAGCCACTACCGCGGTTTTCCCAGAAACGGTAGCGTTTTTTCACACACACCCATAAAACGTCCAGTTTCCGCCCAGAAACACCCACTTCCTGTCAATCACACTCCGATCGCCTGAACGAAGAAAAAGCCGTGAGTAAAATTCCTAACTGTATAGCAAATTTACTTGGCGCAGTCGCAGTGCGGACATTGCGCATGCGCACTAAGCGGAAAATCGCTGCGATGCGAAGAAATTTACTGAGCGAACAACTCGGAATGAGCCCCATGGTGCCTTGAATTCCATGATTGGTAGCAGAAGCTAAAGGAACAGCTAAAGGACAGTTAAAAGAGCAGACTCTGCTGTGACATGCAGATGGTAGGGATTTACATTAGCAGTAAAAAAAAGGCATATCAGTTATGAAACATGGGTAATCAAATCTTTTTGTCCAATGTAGAGTATTAGCCACCCAATTGTAAATAATCCATTAGGGATCAAATCAAAGTCCTGCAGTAAAACCTTGAACCATTTTGCTGTGATATTTATATGTATAGTGCGCTTCTTGGGGATATTGCTGTTTCAAGTTGCCAGCAAGTTTGTATCAATTCAGTGGCTTTAATAAAAAAATGTTTAAATGTTTATTTTATTGTCCCAGGTAACAGTGTTCATAATGTTTTATAGGGATCCCATTAAAAGACTTTAGCAAAGCAATGCTACACAAATGGCATGCGAGCAGCTTAAAGAAGAATATTGCTAGTATGTGTCACTGAAAGGCCCATAACCAACAATAATCTGTTATGTCTGTCTCTTGCAAGATACAGTATGCTCTGCAAGCATAGAGAATGGGGCACCAATTTCCTCTCTGGTACAGGGCTCCAAAAAGTCTAGTTACGGCTCTGCTTAGGATAAACCACTCATCTCCTTGTTTGGCCATACTGCAGTAGCAAAGATGACTATCTTACCTCACCTATTATATCTCTAGCAGACACTTCGATACCTATTTCCACCTATAGAAATTGATCACACCCTCCTCACTAGCTGGCACGAGTAATGTTACCTGATGGAATGCATTACCTTGATCAGTCATGTTACCCCAGACCACTTTGTGAGGATCTGGGATGCTTGGACTGCACACTTTGAGGCAAAACCTCCCTTAACTACTGTTTAGCTTCACATTTTTTCTATTTACTTCTTTTGTAGAAGGGAACTCACAAGGACTGACATCCCCTCCCCCCCCCCCCTTCCTTCCCATTCTCCACCCCTCCTCTGTTGGTATCCGGACTCCAGGTCGACAACAAAAATGTCAACACACCTTAGGTCGACGCCAATTGGTCGACACACCTTAGGTCGACATGGACAAAAGGTCGACATGGACAAAAGGTCGACAGGAACAATGTCGACACGGAAAAAAGGTCGACATGAGTTTTTCACAATTTTTTTCTTTTTTGGAAGTTTTTCATACTTAACGATCCATGTGGACTACGATTGGAACGGTAAAGTGTGCCGAGCGAAGCGGAGCGGAGCGAAGGCACCATGCCCGAAGCATGGCGAGCGAAGCGAGCCATGCGAGGGGACGCGGTGCACTAATTGGGGTTCCCGGTCACTCTACGAAGAAAACGACACCAAAAAAACATAAAAAACTCATGTCGACCTTTTTCCATGTCGACCTTGTTCATGTCGACCTTTTGTCTATGTCGACATTTTGTCCATGTCGACCTAAGGTGTGTCGACCAATTGGCACCGACCTAAGGTGTGTCGACCTTTTTGTTGTCGACCTGGAGTCCCAGACCCCCTCTGTTACCCCTCTTTGGTTTCCTTTTATTTCTTATGGTATTTCCATTTTGGTCATATCATTTATTTTGGTCTTGACAACATTGTTATTTTATTCAATGTTTATATATATACATTATGTATGCAGAGTATTATATATTTGTTAACTGCTCCTTGTTTTATGTCATATTCCCCTGTTTATGTCATAAGAATCGTCAATAAAAAAAAAGATTGAATAATAATAATAAGATTTGCAACTGTAGTCACAAGAACATTAAGCTGCTTGGACACAGCCTTATAGCCTTTATCTTTAATCTGCTTGTCTTTCATGTTCTTTCTGATTACTTCAGCCAATATAGGCCCTCATTCCGAGTTGATCGCTAGTTATTTTTCATCGCATCGCAGTGAAATTTCGCTTAGTGCGCATGCGCAATAGTCGCACTGCGACTGCGCCAAGTAACTTTGCTATGAAGATAGTTTTTTTACTCACGGCTTTTTCTTCGCTCCGGCGATCGTAGTGTGATTGACAGGAAATGGGTGTTACTGGGCGGAAACACGGCGTTTTAGGGGCGTGTGGATAAAAACGCTACCGTTTCCGGAAAAAACGCAGGAGTGGCCGGAGAAACGGGGGAGTGTCTGAGCGAACGCTGGGTGTGTTTCTGACGGCAATCCAGGAACGACAAGCACTGAACTGATCGCACAGGCAGAGTAAGTGTGGAGCTACTCTAAAACTGCTAAGTAGTTTTTGATCGCAATAATGCGAATACATCGGTCGCAATTTTAGGATGCTAAGATACACTCCCAGTAGGCGTAGGCTTAGCGTGTGTAACTCTGCTAAATCCGCCTTGCGACCGATCAACTTGGAATGAGGGCCATAGTACACTCCTTTGCTTTCTCTGGTCCATTTTCAGCGTGTTGCACAAGATGATACCAAACAGCAGGGTCGCTATTTTTCTGCATATTCTGTATATAGGCTGAATGACTAATTAGAATACTGAAGACATGTGTGATGCTAATTTAAGAAAACAATTAGTTTAACATTACTAAAATCCAATTGTTTATTATATATTATCTATTTTAAGGGGTATTAAGAAATCTGTCCATGACATTTTTGAATATTTTTGGAGAATAAGGGGTCAATTTATAAAGTTTTGCATAAATTAATTACTTTTCTCTATATACTGTATAAGTTAGATTTGATATATAGCTCCAAACACCATGCAGCATGCCCTGCTGTTTGCACCCTGCCGTGCTGCTGCTTAACGTTCTAAGTAGCATCATGCTACAGTAAGTCACGATGTAATGTACTAAGGCGCTAGAGAAGCCGGAGATTGTAATACAACTTTCTGTCCACCAGATGTTGGTTTTCCTAAACTGTACTGTGCATGCATTAAATAGCTAACAAGCTTCTGTAGTGCCGCCCGCTGATTGGCTGAGAGAACCTGCCTTTCACTATACTATACAGTAGTACTAAACAGCATTTTGCTATGAATCCAGAGCTGCAGTTGAGTTTGTAATAAAGGATTAAATAATTTTTTATGTTATGCCACATAGTTGCATTTTACACTAAACCGCTATAGACATTGTATTGTACACGTTACAGGCCATGGTACATGGTTTAAAGACGCCTGTTGTAAAGACGCATGGCAGTTTTATATAAGAATTTCAGGTTTAATACTTTTAAATTAATCTGCTCAACTTTATGCATTGCTCCGCACTTTCCCCCTCCATTTCTCTCTATTTTATGACACCCAACTGCATTAGACTACTGACATTATATTGTACACGTTATATGGCAGAAAGATGCACACTTAACATGACATACTCAACAGGTGTGATTGCTGCTACGGGTGGCGCGCGTGGGCAAGTGGGTAACGTGAGTGCCTTACATATCCGGATCTTCGGGTTTGAGGCCTGGAAATGCTCAATGCTATGTAAATAAAAAAAAAATTATCTTCAATACAGGAATAAATAAAAGATTCAATATTTTTTTTTTATGTTGTGCCAACCAGCTGCATTTTTCTTAAACTGCCATAGACATTGTATTGAGTGACGAACCTGTGAGGAGTGACGGACCTGTGAGGAGGAGCGACGTGGAAGTTGTGACCCGGAACCGGAAGTGGTTGATGGGTGCACGTGTGCGCGAGAGCTGCCGGCTATGGGGGGGTGGAGCGGGAGTGTATGCCTGTGCTGGTCGGAGCAGGTGCTGTAGAGGGGGCAGGAGCTGTGCGGAGTGTGTAGCAAGAGTAAATGCTGCCGCTGCCGCTCTTTGTGAAAGTTTGTGTGAGGGGCTGCGACTTTGTGAGTGTGTGAGGGACTGTGATTTTGTGCGTGTGTATGAGGGGCTGCAATTTTGTTTGTGTGTGAGTGTGTGAAGGGCTGCATTTTGTGTGAGTGTGAGGGGCTGAGATATTGTGTGTGTGTGTGTGTGTGTGTGTGTGTGTGTGTGTGTGTGTGTGTGTGTGTGTGTGTCAGGGGCTGTGTTCTTGTTTTTCTGTGAGTGTGTGAGGGGCTGCAATTTTGTGTGTGTGTGTGAGGAGCTGCGATTTTGTATGTGTGTGAGTGTGTACTAGGTGCTGCCCAGTGACGGAAGTGCTGCCCGGTGATGGAAACTGTGACATGGAACCGGAAGTGGTTGACGGATGCACGTGTGTGCGAGTGCTGCCAGTGAGGAGGAGCGAGTGCCTGTACTGGTCAGAGTGGGTGCTGGAGAGGGGTCTTGAGCTGAGAAGAGCGTGCAGCAAGAGTAAGAGCTGCCGCTGCTGCTCTTTGTGAAAGTTTGTGTGAGGGGCTGTGACTTTGTGAGTGTATGAGGGACTGTGATTTTGTGTGTGTGTGTGTGTGTGTGTGTGTGTGTGTGTGAGGGGCTGCGATTCTGTGTGTGTGTGTGTGAGTGTGTGAAGGGCTGCGTTTTGTGTGAGTGTGTAAGGGGCTGAGATATTGTGTGTGTGTGAGTGTGTGAGGGGCTGTGTTCTTGTTTTTGTGTGAGTGTGTGAGGGGCTGCGATTGTGTTTGTGGGAGGAGCTGTGATTTTGTTTGTGTGTGAGTGTGTGAAGGGCTGCAATTGTGTGAGTGTGAGGGGCTGAGATATTGTGTGTGAGTGTGTGAGGGGCTGTGTTCTTGTTTTTGTGTGAGTGTGTGAGGGGCTGCGATTGTGTGTGTGTGTGTGAGGGGCTGCGATTGTGTGTGTGTGTGTGTGTGTGTGTGTGTGTGTATGTGTGTGTGTGTGTGTGAGGAGCTGCGATTTTGTGTGTGTGTGAGTGTGTACTAGGTGCTGCCCGGTGACGCTGCTGTGGCCGAGCTGCAAATTGCTGCCCCCACAGCCTGCCTGAGGGGTCAGAGCCTGCTGCTGCTGCCAGTAAGAGCTGCACAAGGGGGCTGGAGATAGCTGCTGCGGCTATCAGAGAAGTGTGACGGAGGGGGTCGGAGACTGCTGCCGTTGCTGCTGCTTCTACTTGAGGAGCTTGTTGCAGAGAGCCGGGGACTACTGCTGCGATAAAGAAAAAGATCAGGGGACGCACAAGGATAGATAAGTATAAGCTTAACTACATTACTGTATAAGTGACTGTTTTTTTTTTTCTGTGCTTCTGTATCTCCCCTTGTCCTTGATTGTATTGTTTTATCAATTATGGTGTGGTATGCGTTGCCGGTCAGCATACCGATTCTAGGACCCCAGCAGCGGAATCCCGGCGGAGGGTGATGAGTGCAGCAAGCCCCTTGCGGGCCTACTGCGCTCGCCTCACTGCAGGCTCGGTGGTGACCTACGGTCACCGCGGGTTCTGTTCCTGCTCTGTGGGTGTCGTGGACACCCACGATTGGGAATAGTCCCTGTTTGTCAGCAATTACTGTTCTGTTGTTGAATATTGTTTCTCTTCTCAGCTAGGCTATAGTACTGTATTGTATTGCGTAGATTGAATTGTTTTTCTGATGGTAACAGGGAGTTAGTCTTTACAAATAAAATGGGTGGGGCTGTGATTGAGAATCTCACTCAGTGCATGTCGTGCATGATGTATGCGGACCTGGAGCAACCTGTCCCAGTGTGAATACATCTACGCGAGGTGTGTGTGAATGGCTGCCCTTGAAGCCCAGGTAACTGATCTAGAGCAAACCATTACACAACTGAGGGATATTCACAATCTCAAGCAAATCTTAGAATAGTGGAGGAGTTGCAGGGGGGACATCATTAGACAAGGACAACCAGATAGCCAGCTGGGTCATAGTTAGAAGGGAGGCACAACATCTCTGAACTACCAAACCTCAATAAATTCGCCCGATTGGACGAAGATTTGGAGGATGGTAGTGAGGAAATTATGTAGCTAGAGGAGACTGTTCCCTCTAGCAACCGGAGGAGCGGTCCCTCCACCACAGATGGGACCAAAGAAAGCGAGGTACCTAGTCAGATTGTGGCAGTAGGGGATTCTATTATCAGGAAGACAGATAGGGCAATCTGCTACCGGGACCGTGATCGCCATGAAGTCTTTTGTCTCCCGGGTGCTCAGGTATGGCACACTTCGGACCGGGTAGAAAGATTGTTGGGAGGGTCTGGGAAAGACTCGGTGGTCTTGGTGCACGTTGGCACCAACGACAAAGTTAGTGGTAGGTGGGATGTCCTTAAGAAAGATTATAGGGACTTAGGCCAGAAACTAAAGGCAAGGACATCTAAGGTAATATTCTCCGAAATATTACCCATGCCACGCGCTAGCCCAGGGAGGCAGAGGGAGATCAGGGAGGTAGATGTGTGGCTTAGAGACTGGTGTAGGAAAGAGGGGTTTGTGTTCCTGGAAGGAACATTAGGTTCCCGGAACATTGGGGCATCTCAGTCAGGCGCCATCTTTTTGTCACGATGGATTGCACCTGAGTGAGGAGGGGGCAGCAGTGATGGAGGAAGGATGTTTAGAAGGTTGGAGGAGTTTTTAAACTAGGTGCCTGGGAGGAGAGTTTAGCTAGAAACTACGGGTCATGCAGTGAGAATAGTAAGGATGGAGTTAGTGAACGAAATGGGGGTGGAGAAGGGGGGAGGGAAAGAGCAGCTGGCAAGGGTATAAACATGGGTCCTAACAAGGGTATTACCAAAGGTATTGTGAAAACACTAACTAACGACGATTATGGGTCATCACTACAGCATATAGAAAATGATGTCCCTAGCACAAGGGGAAATACTTATCTTAACTGTATGTATGTAAATGCTAGAAGCCTTACAGGTAAAAAGGGGGAACTAGAAGTCCTTGCAGCAAGCAAACAGTATGATATTATAGGCATTACTGAAACTTGGTGGGACAAATCTCAATCTAGAGGGTTATACGCTGTTCAGGAGAGATAGATTAAATAAAAGGGGTGGAGGGTTATGTCTTTACGTAAAGCCATTTTTAAAACCTGATATACTGGAAGATAATTACGAGAGGACTGTAAATACTGTTGAGACAGTATGGGTAGGAATTGCTTGTGGGGGAAAGGGAACAAAAAAGATAGTATTGGGGCTATGCTACAAACCACCTGGTATTAATGTGTCTGATGAGGAAATGTACTGAAGCAAATTGAAAAAGCAGCAGGAGTAGGAGACGTAATAGTGATGGGAGATTTCATCTTTCCAGAGATAAATTGGACAAATGATTCATGTGATACTGCTACGAGTAATGTGTTTTTAAAGCTACAAACTGAAACACATCACTGCTAAAAGCGCCTAAGTTACAATGAAGTGCTAGTTACAAAATTACCCGAGCGCTACCGTGGGGCACTGTGTATGTGCCTTTAAATTTATAGAACAAATTAAGCAAAAAACTGGCTGCGCTCAGGGTAATGTGAAATAGCCAAACAAAAGGAGAGGTAAAATTAGCTATTTATGCCACCTGCCTAATCAGCTGACTGCCGGGACCTACACCGCTAGTTAGTGGAATGTGAACGCTGCCTCTGCACATACACAGAGATTGAAGCCTCGTTCATTGTTCATATAGAGAGAACCTCTGGAGAGGTGCACAGAACACAGAAGTTCATTGAAGCCAGTAAGGTTATTCATAGGAACCAACATGGATTTGTGAAGGATAGATCATGTCAAACAAAATTACTAGGCTTTTATGAAACGGTTAGTGTGAACCTTGATCAGGGTAAGGAGATGGATGTAATCTTTTTAGAATTTGCTTAAGTTTTCGACACAGTACCACACATGAGACTTATCTATGTTACAAGAACTCGGGCTAGGGAGCACAATATGCATTTGGGTCAGAAATTGGTTAGATAATAGGGAGCATTGCGTTGTGGTAAATGGAACTTTTTAAAATTGGACTGAAGTACTAAGTGGTGTGCCACAAGGGTTTGTACTTGGACCACTATTGTTCAACATTTTCATTAACGATCTAGCAGCAGATCTAGAGAGTATGGTGTCAATTTTTGCAGACGATACCAAATTGTGTAAAGTTATAAATACGGAAGGAGATGCTGAGTCTCTTCAGAACGACTTAGTTAAACTGGAATCATGGGCAGCAAAATGGAGATTGAAATGTAATACAGACAATTGTGAAGGTAATGCACTTTGGTAGCAAGAACAAAAATAACACCTACATACTAAATGGGGTAAAATTAGGGGATTCCATACTGGAAAAAGACTTAGGTGTAGCAAACTATGCAGCAGTACCCAAAGTAGGATTGCAGCAAAGAAGACTAACTAGGTATTAACATGTATAAAGTGGGGAATTGACGCAAGGGATGAGAGTGTTATACTCCCATTATATAAATCCCTAGTGAGGCCACATCTTGAATATGATGCACAATTTCGGGCACCATACTACAAAAAAGATATCCTGGAACTAGAAAAGGTTCAGAGGCAGGCAACCAAACAAATTAAGGGGATGGAGACGCTGGAATACGAGGAAAGGCTTGCAAGGCTAGGCATGTTTACACTGGAAAAGAGGAGACTAAGAGGGGACATGAACAACATTTACAAATATATATATATACACAGAGCTAGCGGGGATCTGTTTTTGGTAAGATCAACACAGAGGACACGTGGACACCTGCTTTGGTTAGAGGAGAGGAGATTTCGCACACAGAGATGTAAAGGTTTCTTCACAGTAAGGACAATATGTGTTTGGAATTCCCTGCCTGAGAGAGTAGTAATGGCGGACTCAGTCAACACTTTTAAGAATGGGCTAGATAAGTACCTAATGGATAAGGATATAGAAGGTTATGGTGCATAGTCACGCACTATACAGATCAAGCCTCTGTTATCTTTGCTCCGTCTGTGATTAGGCATGCCCGCCTGGGCACACCTAGTCACTGTGAGCATCTCCATCTGGACGGGCACGCGCACCCGGCAGAGATGCTCCCCATTCACTTGAATGGAGGGCGTCTCCATCCGGGCGGGGGCACGCATCCAAACTAGTGATGTGCACCGGAAATTTTTCGGGTTTTGTATTTTGGTTTTGGATTCGGTTCCGCGGCCGTGTTTTGGATTCGGACGCGTTTTTGCAAAACTTTCCTGAAATTTTTTGGGCGGATTCGGGTGTGTTTTGGATTCGGGTGTTTTTTTACAAAACCCCCTCAAAAACTGCTTAAATCATAGAATTTGGGGGTCATTTTGATCCCATAGTATTATTAACCTCAATAACCATAATTTCCACTCATTTCCATTCTATTCTGAACACCTCACACCTCACAATATTATTTTTAGTCCTAAAATTTGCACCGAGGTCGCTGGATGACTAAGCTAAGCGACCCAAGTGGCTGACACAAACACCTGGCCCATCTAGGAGTGGCACTGCAGTGTCAGACAGGATGGCCGATTTAAAAAATAGTCCCCAAACAGCACATGATGCAAAGAAAAAAAGAGGTGCACCAAGGTCTCTGGATGGCTAAGCTAAGCGACCCAAGTGGCCGACACAATCACCTGGCCCATCTAGGAGTGGCACTGCAGTGTCAGACAGGATGGCCGATTTAAAAATAGTCCCCAAACAGCACATGCAGCACACATATGGATAGTATACTTGACGACACAGAGGTAGAGCAATGGACTACTGTACCGTACTGCTATATATATATACTGGTGGTCAGCAAAAATCTGCACTGTCCTCCTACTATATACTGCACACAACTAAAATGCAGCACAGGTATGGATGCATAGTATACTTGACGACACAGAGGTAAAGCAGTGGACTACTGTACTGTGCTGCTATATATATAGTGGTGGTCAGCAAAATTCTGCACTTTCCTCCTACTATATACTGCGCAATACTAAAATGCAGCACAGGTATGGATGCATAGTATACTTGACGACACAGAGGTAGAGCAGTGGACTACTGTACCGTACTGCTATATATATACTGGTGGTCAGCAAAATTCTGCACTGTCCTCATACTATATACTGCGCACAACTAAAATGCAGCACAGGTATGGATGCATAGTATACTTGACGACACAGAGGTAGAGCAGTGGACTACTGTACCAAACTGATATATATATACTGGTGGTCAGCAAAATTCTGCACTTTCCTCCTACAATGCAGCACAGATATGGAGCGTTTTCAGGCAGAGAATGTAGATATTTGCAGCACACTGAGCACAGATATTTGCAGCACACTGAGCACAGATATTTGCAGGACACTGAACACAGAAACTGAGAGAACGCAGCCATGTCCTCTCGCTATCATCTCCAATGCACGATTGAAAATGGCGGCGAAGCGCGGCTCCTTATATAGAATACGAATCTCGCGAGAATCCAACAGCGAGATGATGATGTTCGGGCACACTCGGGTTAACCGAGCAAGGCGGGAAGATCCGAGGCTGCCTCGGAACCGTGTAAAATGGGTGATAAGTACCTAATGGATAAGGATATAGAGGGTTATAGTGCATAGTCACGCACTATACAGATCAAGCTTGTTATCTTTGCTCCGTCTGTGATTAGGCATGCCCGCCTGGGCGCACCTAGTCACTGTGAGCATCTCCATCTTGACGGGCACGTGCACCCGGGCAGAGATGCTCCCCATTCACATGAATGGAGGGCGTCTCCATCCGGGCGGGCGCACGCATCCAAACTAGTGATGTGCACCGGAAATTTTTCGGGTTTTGTATTTTGGTTTTGGATTCGGTTCCGCGGCCGTGTTTTGGATTCGGACGCATTTTTGCAAAACCTCCCTGAAAATTTTTTGTCGGATTCGGGTGTGTTTTGGATTTGGGTGTGTTTTTTTTCAAAAGAAACCCCTCAAAAACAGCTTAAATCATAGAATTTGGGGATAATTTTGATCCCATGGTATTATTAACCTCAATAACCATAATTTTCACTCATTTCCATTCTATTCTGAACACCTCACACCTCACAATATTATTTTTAGTCCTAAAATTTGCACCGAGGTCGCTGGATGACTAAGCTAAGTGACCCAAGTGGCTGGCACAAACACCTGGCCCATCTAGGAGTGGCACTGCAGTGTCAGACAGGATGGCACTTAAAGAAATGGCCCCAAACATCACATGATGCAAAGATAAATTAATGAAAAAGAGGTGCAAGATAGAATTGTCCTTGTGCCCTCCCACCCACCCTTATGTTGTATAAACAGGACATGCACACTTTAACAAACCCATCATTTCAGTGACAGGGTCTGCCACACGACTGTGGCTGAAATGACTGTTTGGTTTGGGCCCCCACCAAAAAAGAAGCAATCAATCTCTCCTTGCACAAACTGGCCCTACAGAGGCAAGATGTCCACCTCCTCCTCATCATCCGATTCCTCACCCCTTTCACTGTGTACATCCCCCTCCTCACAGATTATTAATTCGTCCCCACTGGAATCCACCATCTCAGGTCCCTGTGTACTTTCTGGAGGCAATTGATGGTGAATGTCTCCATGGAGGAATTGATTATAATTCATTTTGATGAACATCATCTTCTCCACATTTTCTGGAAGTAACCTCATACGCCGATTGCTGACAAGGTGACCGGCTGCACTAAACACTCTTTCGGAGTACACACTGGAGGGGGGGCAATTTAGGTAAAACAAAGCCAGCTTGTGCAAGGGCCTCCAAATTGCCTCTTTTTCCTACCAGTATACGTACGGACTGTCTGACGTGCCTACTTGGATGCGGTCACTCATATAATCCTCCACCATTATTTCAATGGTGACAGAATCATATGCAGTGACAGTAGACGACATGTCAGTAATCGTTGGCAGGTCCTTCAGTCCGGACCAGATGTCAGCACTCGCTCCAGACTGCCCTGCATCACCGCCAGCGGGTGGGCTCGGAAATCTTAGCCTTTTCCTCGCAGCCCCAGTTGTGGGAGAATGTGAAGGAGGAGCTGTTGACGGGTCACGTTCCGCTTGAGTTGACAAGTGTCTCATCCAGCAGGTCTTTGAACATCTGCAGACTTGTGTCTGATGGAAAGAGAGATACAACGTAGGCTTTAAACCTAGAATCGAGCACGGTGGCCAAAATGTAGTGCTCTGATTTCAACAGATTGACCACCCGTGAATCCTGGTTAAGCGAATTAAGGGCTCCATCCATAAGTCCCACATGCCTAGCGGAATCGCTCCATTTTAGCTCCTCCTTCAATCTCTCCAGCTTCTTCTGCAAAAGCCTGATGAGGGGAATGACCTGACTCAGGCTGGCAGTGTCTGAACTGACTTCACGTGTGGCAAGTTCAAAGGGTTGCAGAACCTTGCACAACGTTGAAATCATTCTCCACTGCGCTTGAGTCAGGTACTTTCCCCCTCCTTTGCCTATATCGTAGGTAGATGCATAGGCTTGAATGGCCTTTTGCTGCTCCTCCATCCTCTGAAGCATATAGAGGGTTGAATTCCACCTCGTTATCACCTCTTGCTTCAGCTGATGGTGGGGCAGGTGCAGGAGTGTTTGCTGGTGCTCCAGTCTTCGGCACGCGGTGGCTGAATGCCGAAAGTGGCCCGCAATTCTTCGGGCCACCGACAGCATCTCTTGCATGCCCCTGTCGTTTTTTAAAAAATTTTGCGCCACCAAATTCAATGTATGTGCAAAACATGGGACGTGCTGGATTTTGCCCACTTGTTATGCACGCACTATATTGGTGGCGTTGTCCGATGTCACAAATCCCCAGGAGAGTCCAATTGGGGTAAGCCATTCTGCAATGATGTTCCTCAGTTTCAGTAAGAGTTTGTCAGCTGTGTGCCTCTTATGAAAAGCGGTGATACAAAGCATAGCCTGCCTAGGAACGATTTGGCGTTTGCGAGATGCTGCTACTGGTGCCGCCGCTGCTGTTTTTGCTGCGGGAGGCAATACATCTACCCAGTGGGCTGTCACAGTCATATAGTCTTGAGTCTGCCCTGCTCCACTTGTCCACATGTCCGTGGTTAAGTGGACATTGGGTACAACTGCATTTTTTAGGACACTGATGACTCTTTTTCTGACGTCTGTGTACATTCTCGGTATCGCCTGCCTAGAGAATTGGAACCTAGATGGTATTTGGTACCGGGGACACACTACCTCAGGCAATTCTCTAATTCCCTGTGAATTAACGGTGGATACCGGACACACGTTTAACACCAACACAGCTGCCAAGACCTGAGTTATCCGCTTTGCAGCAGGATGACTGCTGTGATATTTCATCTTCCTCGCAAAGGACTGTTGGACAGTCAATTGCTTACTGGAAGTAGTACAAGTGGTCTTCCGATCTTCCCCTCTGGGATGACGAACGAATCCCAGCAGCAACAACAGCACCAGAAGCAGTAGGCGTTACACTCAAGGATGCATCGGAGGAATCCCAGGCAGGAGAGGACTCGTCAGACTTGCCAGTGACATGACCTGCAGGACTATTGGTTTTCCTGTCTAATGAGGAAATTGACACTGAGGGAGTTGGTGGTGTGGTTTATAGGAGCTTGGTTACAAGAGGAAGGGATTTAGTTGTCAGTGGACTGCTTCCGCTGTAACCCAAAGTTTTTGAACTTGTCAATGACTTCTGATGAATGCGCTCCAGGTGACGTATTAGGGAGGATGTTCCTAGGTGGTTATCGTCCTTACCCCTACTTATTACAGCTTGACAAAGGCAACACACGGCTTGACACCTGTTGTCCGCATTTCTGTTAAAATAATTCCACACCGAAGAGGTAATTTTTTTTGTCATTTGACCAGGCATGTGAATGGCCATATTCGTCCCACGGACAACAGGTGTCTCCCCAGGTGCCTGACTTAAACAAACCACCTTACCATCAGAATCCTCCTTGTCAATTTCTTCCTCAGCACCAGCAACACCCATATCTTCATCCTGGTGTACTTCAACAGTGACATCTTCAATTTGACTATCAGGAACTGGACTGTGGGTGCTCCTTCCAGCACTTGTAGGCGGTGTGCAAATGGTGGAAGGTGCCACCTCTTCCCATCCAGTGTTGGGAAGGTCAAGCATCGCAACCGACACAATTGGACTCTCCTTGGGGATTTGTGATTTAGAAGAATGTACAGTTCTTTGCTGTGCTTTTGCCAGCTTAAGTCTTTTCATTTTTCTAGCGGCAGGATGAGAGCTTCCATCCTCATGTGAAGCTGAACCCCTAGCCATGAACATAGGCCAGTGCCTCAGCCGTTCCTTGCCACTCCGTGTCGTAAATGGCATATTGGCAAGTTTACGCTTCTCCTCAGACGCTTTTAATTTAGATTTTTGGGTCATTTTACTGAACTTTTGTTTTTTGTATTTTACATGCTCTCTACTATGACATTGGGCATCGGCCTTGGCAGATGACGTTGATGGCATTTTGTTGTCTCGGCCATGACTAGTGGCAGCAGCTTCAGCACGAGGTGGAAGTGGATCTTGATCTTTCCCTATTTTACCCTCCACATTTTTGTTCTCCATTTTTTAATGTGTGGAATTATATGCCAGTAATATATCAATAGCAATGGCCTACTGTACTGTACTGTATATGTATACTGTTGGTCACCAAAATGCTGCACTGTAATATTATATATACTGCTCACAAAAATGCCGCACAGATATGGAATGGATACGTGCAGTGACACAGAGCTGCAAGATACAGCAATGGCCTACTGTACTGTACTACTATAATTATTATATACTGGTGGTCCCCAGTCCCCACAATGCAGCACACTGATCAGATATTTGAAGCACACTGAGCACAGATATGGAGCGTTTTCAGGCAGAGAACGTAGATATTTTCAGCACACTGAGCAAAGATTATTTGCAGCACACTGAGCACATATATTTGCAGTACACTGAGCACAGATTACGGAGCTTTTCAGGGAGAGAACGCAGCCACGTCCTCTCCGTTCAATCTCCATAGCACGAGTGAAAATGGTGGCAACGCGCTGCTCCTTATATAGAATACGAATCTCGCGAGAATCGGACAGCGGGATGATGACGTTCGGCCGCGTTCAGGTTAACCGAGCAAGGCGGGAGGATCCGAGACTGCCTCAGACCCGTGTAAAATAGGTGAAGTTCGGGGGGGTTCGGATCCTGAGGAACAGAACCCGCTCATCTCTAATATATATATATATATATATATATATATAGACAGATATATGCATATATATATTTTAACAAACGTAAAGTTTATTTTAAAATTCTGGGATATCTGCTAATTGCTAATGTATTTAAAAATTAATTGAATCAGTTGTCATGCTGGATTTACCAATCTTAACCCCAGCAAATGTTACTGTTTATGTATACAGTAACACTGTTAGGTGCCGCGGTCCGCGGCGCCGCTCGGTCTGCTTCCGAGCAACGCTCACGGCCGCCGCACCTCACTCGCTGCCCGCCCGGCGCCTAGCAACGCCAGGACGCCGTGCGTACTGTAGCCGCCAGGTCCCTGGCAACGCTAGGACGCTGGGCGTCCATGGCAACGGGGACGCCATTGGCGGACCGCATTCCCCGTCGCCAGATAAAACTGGATTAGTTGTTCGTGCAGCAGGGCAGCTGCACGGCAACTATTAATTAGGGTCTGGGGGCTGGTCTTGCTGGCCCTCCTGTCATTGGCCAGCAGGGCCTTTTTATGGGAGCCAGCACACTGCAGCCTCGCCGGTGATAGCTTCCTGTATGCTGTTCCTGCCTTGCAAAGTTTGTCCCTAGTCTGCTGAATCTGGTCGATCCTGCTCCCTGTGCTCCTGAGTCCTGGAGTTCTGAAGCCGGTCCTGGGAATCCTTCCAGTCCAAGTGAACCTGTTGCAGTCATCTGGGGGTTCTCGCTTATTGGGGTTCTCTCCCTGTTTCGTGAGTAGCGTCTTCTGCCGCGTGTTGCGGCATAGGCCGCTTAGTTCTTGCGTTTGTTTTGTACTGGTGTTTTTGCGGAGGTTTCTGCTTTTCACTGTCCTCCCCGGTACACGACGGTGCCATGTGGGGTGTGGACAGTGGTATCTTTTGTTGTCCTTTTCCTTTGGAGGAGTGCAGCACATATATTTAGTTTTAGGGTTGTTAGTAGCCCCTAGCCTTCTGTTTGCTTTAGTTAGAGGTCCCCTTGTTATTATCCTGTCTAGGTTCACGCCTTGTCTCACTCTAAGACCTGGGGGCATCGGAGTTGGGCATACCTAATCCGCCCTTCAAACGCGGCTGCCGTGGGCCCAAGAAACCATAGTCACGCAGGTGTGAACTGACCACACGGGTGAAACAATGGAGGTAGGTTGCTAGGGGCTATTTCCAAACCACACTTTATTACAGCGTCACGTTCTGGTGCTCTGGACTCACTACGCAACATCTCTCTTGTTCTGAGCACCAGGAACGTAACATTATCACCAGCCCCAAAAAGAATAAAGAGTTGTTTGTATTTGGTGGGCCTTGAAATTCGGCCTCATGAATCCGGCAGTATTAGGACCGAATCCCAGCCAGCTTTTGGTCAACCAGATTCAGGAACTAACTCAGATGGTTCAGGATCTTACTCTTTGGGTGAGATCGCAGGAAGATCTTTAGCGAGCCTCCCCGAGTATGATTCCAGAACCAAAGATGCATCTTCCCGACCGTTTTTCAGGTAGCCGAAAGGATTTTTTTAATTTCAAAGAAGCTTGTAAACTTTATTTTCGTTTAAGGCCCCGATCCTCTGGTACTGAGTCTCAACGGGTCGGGATTGTGATGTCATTACTACAAGTCGATCCGCAAACCTGGGCTTTTGGACTAAAAGCAGATGACGCAGCCTTGCTATCTGTAGATGCCTTTTTTAAGTCCTTAGGCCTTTTGTATGACGACCCTGATAGGAAAGCGTTGGCTGAGAGCCACCTGCGTGCACTTAAACAGGGGAAAAATCCAGCAGAGGTGTATTGTACCGAATTTTACCGTTGGTCGAACGACTGTGGCTGGAACGACCCGGCCCTGGGCAGTCAGTTTCGCCTCGGTTTGTCCAAAGATATCAAAGACAGTCTCCTTCAGTACCCCGCTCCTGAGACTTTAGATAAACTCATGGAGCTTGCTATTAAAATTGATCATCGTCTCCGAGAGCGGAGGGCTGAAAGGGGAGCTAATTTCAGGCCCAGTCCATGTGTGTATAGTTTCCCTGAGGACGTAGAGGAGCCCATGCAAATGGGTCTCTCCCGGCTGTCCCCAGAGGAAAGAGCCAGAAGGCTAAATTCTGGGCTCTGTTTGTATTGTAGTGGCAAGGGACATGTCGCGCGTAATTGCCCAAATAGGCAGGGAAACGCGCTGACCAAGTGAATTGCGAGGGGGTTCACTTGGGTCTGCAATTAATCTCCTCTAACAATTCCTTATTAATTCCTATAAAAATTTTCTTTGGTAGTCTTACTTCGTTGGTGTCGGCCTTCGTTGACAGCGAAGCTGCAGGAAATTTTATGGATCTTGTTTGGGCTCAGGCTTTGGGCCTTCCGCACATACCTTTAGATAAACGTATCACCATGCACGGCCTTTACGGTGGTCCACTTTCTAATGGGGTAATTACTCACCGCACGCCTCCAGTACAACTGACTGTGGGGGCCCTACATTCGGAGAAAATCGAGTTCTATCTTACCCATTGTCCGGCTGTTCCCATTGTCTTAGGTCACCCCTGGCTTGCCTTTCATAATCCCACCATAGATTGGCGGTCTGGGGAGATTTCCCGATGGGATTCCTTTTGTGTTGAGGAGTGTATTTCGCGTCCAGTCCAGGTCGCGGCTGTCATTCCAGAACTTATTCCTTTGCAATATCAAGATTTTGCCGACGTTTTTTCCAAGGGTAATGCGGATATCCTGCCTCCTCATCGGTCCTATGATTGTGCCATTGACCTGGTTCCCGGTGCTTCTCTACCCAAAGGGAGACTATATGCCCTGTCTGGCCCGGAAACTACGGCAATGGATGAGTATGTACAGGAGAGCTTGAAGAAGGGCTTTATTAGGCCCTCAAAATCTCCATTGAGCGCAGGATTCTTTTTTGTTGAGAAAAAAGATGGGTCGCTCAGACCATGTATTGATTATCGGGCGTTGAATAAAATTTCTGTTAAAAATACCTACCCCTTGCCACTGATTTCGGTACTATTTGATCAGCTCCATACTGCCGTTATCTTTTCCAAAATCGATCTTAGAGGGGCTTACAATCTCATCCGAATAAAATCTGGGGATGAGTGGAAGACGGCTTTCAGCACACAGTCGGGACATTATGAATACCTGGTGATGCCGTTTGGGCTGTCTAATGCTCCTGCTGTATTTCAAGATCTCATTAACGACGTCCTTCGTGACTTTCTAGGGAAGTTCGTAGTCGTTTATTTAGACGACATTTTGATTTACTCTGAGTCCTTTGAACAACATATTACCCATGTGCGACTGGTCCTTCAGAGGTTACGGGAAAATCATTTGTACGCCAAAATGGAGAAATGTGATTTCCACATCACAGAAGTGTCCTTCCTGGGGTATATTATTTCTCCAAAGGGGTTTTTCATGGAACCAAAAAAACTCCAGGCAATCCTAAATTGGGCACAACCCACGAACTTAAAAGCAATCCAGCGCTTTTTAGGGTTTGCAAATTATTATAGGCGTTTTATTCATACCTTCTCAGATTTGGTTGCTCCTATTGTGGCGTTGACTAAAAAAGGAGCGGACCCTTCCAATTGGTCGCCTAAAACCAAGTCTGCCTTCCTGGCCTTGAAACAGGCCTTTGTCTCAGCTCCAGTACTCAGACACCCTAACCCGGATCTCCCCTTTATTGTCGAGGTAGATGCCTCAGAGGTTGGAGTGGGGGCTATCCTTTCTCAGGAAGACCCGGAGTCTCGGGAATTACACCCATGTGCCTTCATGTCCAGAAAATTCTCCTCCACAGAATCCAACTATGATGTTGGTAATCGAGAATTGTTGGCAGTTAAATGGGCTTTCGAGGAGTGGAGGCACTGGCTGGAAGGAGCAAGGCATACCATTACAGTGTTCACTGACCACAAGAACCAGCAGTATATCGAGTCAGCTAAATGGCTTATTGCTCGACAGGCACGTTGGGCACTGTTTTTTACTCATTTCAGGTTTATCATCACCTTCAGGCCCGGTTCCAAGAATACGAAAGCCGATGCCCTGTCACGTTGTTTTCTTCCAGTTCACAATAACCACCCAGCTACTACCCCCATAGTCCCATCGTCTGTCATCCGGGCTGGCCTCACACAGAATTTATTTACACAGCTAGTCCAGCTTCAGTAGCAGGCTCCCAATGTCACTCCTGCAGATCGTCTCTTCGTCCCTGAATTTCTAAGAGGCACTGTTCTAGCTGAGTTTCATGATAATAAGGTTTCTGGTCATCCGGGTATCACTAAAACCTTGGAGTTTATCTCTCGCTCAGTGTGGTGGCCTAATATTTCTAAAGATGTGAGGGAATTTGTCCGTTCCTGTCAGGTTTGTGCTCAGTACAAGGTATCTCGACCGTTGCCGGTCGGGCAACTCATGCCTCTAGCCATTCCTCTCAGGCCATGGTCACATATATCCATGGATTTCGTGGTGGACCTTCCTCTTTCAGCTGGGTTCCGGGTCATTTAGGTGGTAGTAGACCATTTTAGTAAGATGGCCCACTTCATTGCTCTTCCCCGATTACCCTCCGCTCAAGGGTTGGCAGTTTTGTTTCTCCGCCATGTCTTCAGGCTCCATGGTTTACCCATGGATATTGTCTCTGATCGGGGACCACAATTCATTGCCCGTTTCTGGAAACGTTTTTGTGCCTCATTAAATATGATACTCTCTTTAACATCTGGGTACCATCCACAGTCTAACGGACAAACTGAACGTGTTAATTAGTCATTAAAACAGTATTTACGGCTATATTCGGCCAAACTTCAGAATGATTGGTCTGAATTTCTTCCTTTGGCAGAGTTTGCCTATAATAACTCTTGTCATTCTTCCACCAAGGAGTCTCCATTCTTTTCGGTCCTGGTCTTTCGTCCTAGAGCCAATTCTTTTTACCCTCATTTTCCAGTCTCTTCGTTGACCTTAACTTCCCATCTCAGAATGATTTGGAAAAAGGTGCACCTTGCCCTTAAGAAGGCTGCCTTCCGAGAAAAAAAATTTTCAGATAGGTTCCGACGCCCATGCACTTTTAAGGTGGGAGATAAGGTGTGGTTGTCAACCCGCAACATCAAGGTCCGACAACCCTCGACTAGATTGGGACCCAAATTTATTGGACCGTTCCTTATCGTAAAGAAGGTCAATCCAGTTGCTTTTTGGCTATGCTTGCCTAAATCACTCAAAATTGGCAATACTTTTCACTGTTCCCTTCTGAAGCAATATATTTCTTCCGGGAGATTCCCTCGGAAAACTTCCCAGGGTAGACCTCCGGTGGATTTTCAGGGGCAACAAGAGTTCTTGGTGGAGAAGGTTTTAGATTCCAAAGTTTCTCAGGGACGACTTTATTTTTTGGTTCACTGGAAAGGCTATGGCCCGGAAGAAAGGTCTTGGGTCCTGGATAACAATTTACATGCCCCTAAACTTAAAGATTATTCTTTCAGGATTTTCCTCAGAAACCCGGCTTTAGGGGTTCTTCAACCCCTCCTCAAGAGGGGGGTACTGTTAGGTGCCGCGGTCTGCGGCGCCGCTCGGTCTGCTTCCGAGCGACGCTCACGGCCTCCGCACCTCCCTCGCTGCCCGCCCGGCACCTAGCAACGCCAGGACGCCGTGCGTACTGTAGCCGCTGGGTTCCTGGCAACGCTAGGATGCCGGGCGTCCACAGCCGCCGGGTCCATGGCAACGGGAACGCCATTGGCGGACCGCGTTCCCCTTTGCCAGATAAAACTGGATTAGTTGTTCGTGCAGCAGGGCAGCTGCATGGCAACTATTAATTAGGGTCTGGGGCTGGTCTTGCTGGCCCTCCTGTCATTGGCCAGCAGGGCCTTTTTATGGGAGCCAGCACACTGCAGCCTCGCCGGTGATAGCTTCCTGTATGCTGTTCCTGCCTTGCAAAGTTTGTCCCTAGTCTGCTGAATCTGGTCGATCCTGCTCCCTGTGCTCCTGAGTCCTGGAGTTCTGAAGCCGGTCCTGGGAATCCTTCCAGTCCAAGTGAACCTGTTGCAGTCATCTGGGGGTTCTCGCTTATTGGGGTTCTCTCCCGGTTTCATGAGTAGCGGCTTCTGCCGCGTGTTGCGGCCTAGGCCGCTTAGTCCTTGCGTTTGTTCTGTACTGGTGTTTTTGCGGAGGTTTCTGCTTTTCACTGTCCTCCCCGGTACACGACGGTGCCGTGTGGGGTGTGGACAGTGGTATCTTTTGTTGTCCTTTTCCTTTGGCGGCGTTCCGCACATATATTTAGTTTTAGGGTTGTTAGTAGCCCCTAGCCTTCTGTTTGCTTTAGTTAGAGGTCCCCTTGTTATTATCCTGTCTCGGTTCATGCCTTGTCTCACTCTAAGACCTGGGGGCATCGGAGTTGGGCATACCTAATCCGCCCTTCAAACGCGGCTGCCGTGGGCCCAAGAAACCATAGTCACGCAGGCGTGAACTGACTACACGGGTGAAACAATGGAGGCAGGTTGCTAGGGGCTATTTCCATACCACACCTTATTTCAGCGTCACGTTCTGGTGCTCTGGACTCACTACGCAACATCTCTCTTGTTCTGAGCACCAGGAACGTAACAAACACTTCTTTACACAATCATATCACCTGAATATTGATGAGAGTATTTCAGCCTCACACCTACTGTATGTGGTGGCTATCCCTTTTTTACAGTGTACATTCCTGGAGTAAACCAGATGCATACCGTATGCTACCCTTGCTGGGCTGGTCACATTTTTTGGGAGTGCGCAATTTGTGATTGTGTCAAATTTTTCAAACTTAATATGAATATAGTGTGCACGGTTGTATTACTAAAGCAGATGACAGAACAGGTTCATACAGTATACAGTATCTGTGGAGAATGACTAAACTGGGTAACATTCTTTCTTCATACAGATCAAGGTCTCAGGTAAATGATTTGCTTTTGTACCTGAGTTTGAAACAGAATAACACAGTATATTCTGTAAAAATGACCACACAGCAAAAAGGTGCTATACAAAGGCTCGTAGCTCATTGTGATAATAAGAAATCACAAGGGTCAGCAGATATGGTACATATTTTTGGTTTAAAAAAAAGTTAAATTAGTTTAAAAATGTGTGTCTTGCTATATAGTTTCTTTACAGAGCCATTGATTAATAATGAGCAGTCATCCAGTTATTCTTTAAAACCAGAGGGACAAAATTATCAGGACACAGGTGATCTCATGTACTACATAATCAGGTACACCACAAATTCAGCAGTTTTCTCCTATTACATAACGTTCTAGGAGAATTACATTATTAACAGCCTAGATCTTAGCACTCATAGCCATTTCACATGTCTGTACATATTGTATAATGTCATATTTTCTTGTATTTAAATATATCTTATAAAAAAGGCACAGTTGTACTGTATAAGTTAAATTATATCTGAGTATCTGTGGTAAAGATGTGACCAAAGGATTTATATCGGGATCCCGGCGCTTGGGATGCCGGAAGCCATCAGCGGCATCTTGACACGCAGGATCCAGACATAACAAAGTATGCTAACCCTAACCTACTAACCCCTAACATTAACCCTCCCTCCCCGCAGCCTAAACCTAACCACCCCCCCCACAGTCAAACCCTTCCCAGCCCCAGCATACTTACGATTGGGATGCCGACAATTGAGATCCCGGTACCGGCATTATGTTAGGATCCCAGTGTCGGTATTTTCACCAGGGTCAGGATTCCGGCACCAGTATTTCAACCACTGGCATACCTTGCTGCCGGTATACTGATTGCATCCCTGTCCAAAGACTAAGCAGTAATACTCACTGTGTCCATCACTAAGTCAGGCCCTCTGTCTTTTGACTTTTTACCCAGATTACCGACTGAGTGTCACAAACAAGTACATGAAATGCCGGCATCAGTAGTCAGTGTGACCTTGTATTACACTTTTGTTGCATTAGTGATGCGAACAAGATGAAAGCAGAATCCCCATTTGTACACATTAGACAGGCAATCCCCCTTTTTACATATTAGACAGGCAGTCCCCATTTTTACATATTAGACAAGCAGTCCCCCTTTTTTCCACATTAGACAGAGTCCCCCATTTTTACACATTAGACAGGCAGTCCCCCATTTTTACACATTAGACAGGCAGTCTAATGAAAAGAGAAAAGAGAGAGAGAGGGAAAGATAGAGAGAAAGAGAGAGAAAGGGAGGGAGAGACTTGCCTGCCATCGGGAGAGCCGCCACTCTTCCTGGAAGCCCACAGCATGTAGGAAGTCACGTATCTGCTCCTAGGTGCCGCCGGTGCCGCAAAATAACCGCATCTGGGGCGGGGGTGGGGGGAGTGGGTGAGCAGCTACGCCATCCTTCAACAGCACCAGGGAGACCACAGCGTGGAGACAACAAGCTACAGCGCCTGGCGGCGAGTCTATATTACACGCTGACAAAGTTGCCGGGTGCTGCAGCTTGTCGGCTGCACGCCGGTTTCTCCTGTGCGGCGCAGCCCTGTGCGATGTGTGTGGGTCAGCAGATGCACCTACAGCACAGATGCGCTGTGTGCAATGCACCATTGGCCCACATGTAGGTACGGCACTGGTAACAACATCAACACAATGTATGACAGTAAAACTACTGTATATCTCTTTCTCTGTTCTTTAAGTTAATAAGGGATCTAGTGAATGATTATCTAAGAAACGTAACAAATTACATCCATCATATTGTACATACTATGCAGAGTTTTACTCAAAAAAACCATATGGTTTTAAAATACATTAAGTTGAAACTAAATACCGTTAAATACTGTACAACTACTCCCCAAATTAAACTCTTAATTTGGTGTCAAGCGATTAGCTTTGAGACTCTGGAAATGGCTTCCTTGAACCTCAGACAAAGATGCCTATGGTCACTGAGGCACACACCCAGCCTGTGAACAGTGCCAGCGCAAGGCCTTTTGGCACCCAAGGCATAACTTCAACCTACCCCCCCCTCTCCCCAACCCACACATCAATACCCATTTTCGTTTCCCTCAGGTGAAAGTGTGGAGGTGGCATCTTAGAAGTTTAACAGCTGCTGTCTGAATTTAGGTCAACAAGAATGCCTCCCTCTGAGACACTCTTCATTTTTTGACAGGTAGACTCAGGGGTGCCACCCATATCCCGGCTCCCTAGGCAGCTGCCTAAAGCTGCCTAATCGTAGAGCCGGCCCTGCCTGTGAAAAAATAGGATTTTGATAACCTACCGGTAAATCCTTTTCTCCTAGTCCGTAGAGGATGATGGGGATGACATCAAGACCATGGGGTATAGATGGGATCTGCAGGGGACATGGGCACTCTAAAGACTTTTCATTGGGTGCGAACTGGCTCCTCCCTCAATGCCCCTCCTCCAGACCTCAGTTGTAGGAATTGTGCCCAGGGAGACTGACATTTCGAGGAAAGGAATTACTTAACTACTGGTGAGATATCTGCCAACTCACACCCTCAACCATGCCGCACACATGGCATTACACATAACACACGCTAACAGGCATGAACTAATTGCAGCAACATGCTGAAACCAAGATAACACAACTTGTGTAACTGTAATAACTAAACTGCAGGTAAAGTACGCACTGGGATGGGCGCCCAGCATCATTTACGGACTAGGAGAAAAGGATTTACCGGTAGTTTATCAAAATCCTATTTTCTCATACGTCCTAGAGGATGCTGGTGATGACATCAAGACCATGGGGTCTATACCAAAGCTCCAGTAAAGGCAGGAGAGTGCGGATGACCCTGCAGCACCGATTGACCAAACTTTAGGTCCTCATCGGCCATGGTGTCAAACTTGTAGAACTTAGCAAATGTGTTTGACCCTGACCAAGTAGCTGCTCGGCAAAGTTGTAATGCTGAGACCCCCAGGCAGCCGCCCAGGATGAGCCCACCTTCCTAGTGGAGTGGGCCTTTACTGACGTTGGTAACGGCAATCCAGCCGTAGTATGAGCTTGCTGAACCGTATTTCTAATCCAACATGCAATAGTCTGCTTGGAAGCAGGACAGCCAATCTTCTTGTGATCATACAGGACAAACAGAGCCTCTGTTTTCCGTATACGAGCTGTTCTAGCAACATAGATTTTCAAAGCTCTAACCACATCTAGAGACTTTGAATCAGTGAATGTGTCAGTAACTACTGACATCACAATAGGTTGGTTTATGTGAAAAGCAGAAACCACCTTTGGAAGAAAATGTTGGCGAGTTCGCAACTCTCCCCTATCTTCATGGAAAATCAGGTAAGGGCTCTTGTGAGACAAGGCCCCCAATTCAGACACCCGCCTTGCGGATGCCAATGCCAAAAGCATCACCACTTTCCAAGTGAGAAACTTCAACTCTATCTTTTGTAGAGGCTCAAACCAATCCGATTGAAGGAACTGCAATACCACGTTAAGGTCCCATGGTGCCACTGGAGGCACGAATGGAGGCTGGATGTGCAGAATCCCTTTCACGAAGGTCTGAACCTCTGGAAGAGAGGCCAATTGTTTATGGAAGAACACTGACAAGGCCGAAATCTGGACCTTGATCCATCCCAATCGTAGGCCCGTCTCCACACCATCCTGCAAAAACTGGAGAAAATGTCCTAAGTGAAACTCTTCCGTAGGATCTTTCTTGGATTCACACCAAGACACATATTTTCTCCAAATACGGTGATAATTTTTTGATGTTACTCCCTTTCTGGCCTGAATAAGGGTGGGGATGACCTCCTTAGGAATACCCTTCCTGGCTAGGATACGGAGCTCAACTGCCATGCCGTCAAACGTAGCCGCGGTAAGTCTTGGTACACACAGGTCCCCTGCTGCAGCAGGTCCTCCCGAGGAGGAAGAGGCCAAGGATCTCCTATGAGTAACTGCTGAAGATCTGGGTACCAAGCCCTTCTTGGCCAGTCTGGGGCAATGAAGATTGCTCGAACCCTTGTCTTTATTATGATCCTGAGTACTTTTGGGATCAGCGGAAGTGGAGGGAAAAAATACACTGACGGAAACACCCACTGGGTCACCAGTGCATCCACTGCTACTGCTTGAGGGTCTCTCGACCTGGAATAGTATCTCTGAAGCTTCTTGTTGAGACGAGACGCCATCATGTCTATTTGAGGAACTCCCCAAAGACTTGTCACCTCTGCGAAGACTCTCCTGGATGGAGATCGTGTCTGCTGAGGAAGTCTGCTTCCCAGTTGTCTACTCCCAGAATGAATATTGCCGACAGAGCTTGTAGATGTTTTTCTGCCCAGCGGAGGATTTTTGTCGCCTCTGCCATTGCCGCTCTGCTTTTCGTTCTGCCCTGCCTGTTTATGTATGCGACTGCTGTTACATTATCTGCCTGGATCTGCACGGGACGGTCTTGAAGAAGATGTACCGCTTGTTGAAGGCCGTTGTAAATGGCTCTTAGCTCCAGAACATTTATGTGAAGGCAGGCTTCCTGTTGTGACCAACGTCCCTGGAAGTTTTCTCCCTGAGAGACTGCTCCCCAGCCTCGGAGACTTGCATCCGTGGTTACTAGGACCCAGTCCTGAATCCCGAACCTGCATCCCTCTAGCAGGTGAGAGCTGTGAAACCACCACAGGAGCGAAATTTTGGTTTCTGATGACAGGATTATCTTTCTGTGCATGTGTAGGTGTGACCCCGACCACTTGTCCAACAGGTCCCACTGGAATACTCTGACATGGAACCTGCCAAACTGTATGGCCTCGTAGGCCACCACCATCTTCCCCAACAACCAAATGCACTGATGGATCGATACACTTTATGGTTTCAATATCTGTTTTACCATTTTCTGGATTTCCAGAGCCTTTTCCAGCAGAAGAAATACTCTCTGAACTTCTGTGTCCAGAATCATCCAGAGGAAAGACAACCTTGTCGTCGGTTCCAACTGTGACTTTGGGTAATTTATTATTCACCCGTGTTGTTGGAGTATTGAAAGGGGGAGGGATATGTTTTGTAATAACTGCTCCCAGGATCTCTCCTTTATCAGGAGGTCATCCAAATAAGGGATTATATTGACTCCTTTCTGACGAAGGAGGACCATCATCTCCGCCATCACCTTGGTGAATACCCTCGGCGCCGTGGAGAGACCGAAAGGTAATGTCTGGAATTGGTAATGGCAATCCTGAATCGCGAATCTCAGATAAGCCTGGTGAGGAGGATAAATGGGAACATGCAGGTAAGCATCATTTATGGCCACCGACACTAAGTAGTCCCCCTCCTCCAGACTGGCAATCACCGCCCGAAGTGATTCCATCTTGAACTTGAACCTTTTCAGGAAGAAATTCAGATCTTTTAGATTTAAGATCAGTCTGACAGAGCCGCCCGGCTTCGGAACAACAAAGAGGCTTGAATAAAAACCCTGACCTTGTTGTGACAACGGAACCAGGACTATAACCTGGTCTTGACATAATTTTTGGATTGCCACTGTTACTGCTTGTCTCTCTGGTGGAGAAGCTGGCAAGGTCGATTTGAAATATCGGCATGGGGGAACGTCTTGAAACTCTAGTTTGTATCCCTGGGATACTATTTGCAACACCCAGGGATCCAGGCCAGACAGAATCCAATCCTGGCTGAAGAGTTTGAGATGTGCCCCAACCCGAGTGGCCTCCCGCAAGGGAGTTCCAGCATCATGCTGGGGATTTGGCAGAATTAGGTGTAGACTTCTGCTCTTGGGAACCTGGAGCCGGTGTGGGCTTCTTTCCCCTTCCCCTACCTGCAAATAAGGGGGAACCTCTTGCCTTTTTGTATTTATTGTGCCGAAAGGACTGCATATGCGGGTGATAGGTCTTTTTTGCCGGTGCAGGGGCAGAGGGCAAAAATGTTGACTTACCTGCGGTAGCCGCCGAGACTAACGCATTCAGGCCATCGCCAAATAAGTCCTCACCTTTATATGGGAGAGCCTCCATGTTTCTTTTGGAATCTGCATCCGCATTCCACTGGCAAATCCATAACGCCCGCCTAGCTGATACTGCCATGGTAGCAGCCTGTGAACTCAAGAGTCCAATATCCTTCATTGCTTCCAGCATGTAAGCGGCAGCGTCCTTGATATTCCCTAACTTAAGGAGTATCTCATCTTTATCAATCGTGTCAATTTCTGATGACACGCTTTCTGACCATTTTTCAGTAGCGCGACTCACCCATGCGCAGGCAATAGTGGGCCTGAGCAGTGTACCATTGGTAACATAAATGGATTTCAATGTCGTTTCCATTTTGCGGTCTACCGGATCTTTAAGAGAAGCCGTGCCAGGAACAGGGAGAATTACCTTCTTTGTCAACCTGGAAAGTGCACTGTCTAACACAGGGGGTGACTCCCATTTTTTCCTGTCTTCAACCGGGAAAGGATAAGCTATGTGATTCCTTTTGGGAATACGAAATTTTTTATCAGGATTCACCCACATACCTTCAAACAGAGCATTTAGTTCGTGTGATGGAGGGAACGTGACTTTGGATTTATTTTCCTTACATAAATAAGCTTTCTCCTGAGGTACAGGAGTGCTTTCTGTAACCTCCAACACGTCCCTTATAGCCACAATCATATATTGTATATTTTTTGCCAATTTATGATCTATCTCTCTGGATTCCCTATTGTCGGCACAAGAATCAGAATCCGTGTCGGTATCAATGTTTACAACATTTGCAAATGGTCTCTTATGTGACCCACAGGGGCCGCCCGCAAAAGGAATAACATCATCCTGAAAAATCACATCTTCCACAGATTTTCTCCAGCATGCAGCCTTAGATTCAGACTTATCCAATCTATGGTTAATCAGATGCATACTGTCACGTAGCTCTTTCACCCATGCAGGCTCTTGGTGTGCCGGTAGCACCACCACATTACAACTCTGTGTCCCTAAAATGGCTTCCTCCGGGGAGGAACTCCCTGCCTCAGACATGCCTCACATGTGTACACCACACTCACAGACACACTGGGACTTATTTTGGGGACAGACCCACAGTAAAATCTGTAAGAGGGACACAGGATAGGAGCAGCCAGTTCACAAACCCAGCGGCAGTATTGCCTGTGAACACAGTATGTCCACAGCCCAAAAGCGCTTTTAAATAGTAGTATACACTATCAAATGCACCACAATCGCTTTGTGCCCCCCCTTTATAGCACCCTGTACTTGTCAGAAGTGGAGGAGAGGACCAGCGTGTTCTCTGCAGCCTGAGGAGAGAGAGAAAATGGCGCTGAGTAGTGTGCTGGCTGCCTGAGGAAGATGCTCCGCCCCCACAATGGCGCATCCTTACACTCAGTATATTGACTTATTATTTATACTGGCGGGGGTAGGGCTGTGCCAGCGGCATCTTATGCCCCCTTTTAGCCAGTTTTTAGGTATTTTTCTTGCTGCCCAGGGTGCCCTCCCCCCGTGCCCTGCACCCTTCAGTGCCTGTGTGTGTGGGCAGCAATGGCGCGCTGCGCTCCCGCCAGCCGCACCGCACCTCGGCCATCACTAACTTAATTGAAGATCATTCTTCTCATACTCACCTTTCTTCTTAATTCTGGCTCTGTGAGGGGGGTGACGGCGTGCTGTGGGAGTGAGCATCTAGACACGGCTAGCGTTCAGTTCCCTTCAGGAGCTAATGGTGTCCTGTCAGCCAGAAGCAGAGCCATGAAACTCTGAGGAAGTTGGTTCTGCTTCTGCCCCCTCAGTCCCACGAAGTAGGGAGTCTGATGCCAGCAGATCTCCCTGAAAATAAAAAACCTAACATAAGTCTTTTCAGAGAAACTCAGTAGAGCTCCTCAGAGTGCATCCAGTCGACCTGGGCACATTTCTAAAATTGAGGGCTGGAGGAGGGGCATAGAGGGAGGAGCCAGTTCGCACCCAATGAAAAGTCTTTAGAGTGCCCATGTCTCCTGCGGATCCCGTCTATACCCCATGGTCTTGATGTTGTCCCCAGCATCCTCTAGGACGTATGAGAAATAACTAGATACAGCCTCATTGAAACTTGATATGACTCAGAATCAGTCCCTGTTACATACTGTATGCACATCAGCTTATGCGGGTGTCAAAGTCAGAAAAATATCTCTATGCACACTACCATATTTGCACCTCACACAGGTCCGTGCTGCGCATGCATACGCTCTCCCGTACGTGCGCATACTCACAGTCGCGGGCACCCGCAGGCACATGGTATGCGTATTTACGGTAGAGTTTATGCGATCGTAGCGTGCGACTCAATCATTACATATTTTCACTAATAATGTATTTTGTAGATCATGGTCCCTTTGATAGATTCTGAAAGTTTGGTTAATATAGAATGTTCATGAACAGAGAAATCCCTCTTTGTTTGATACGAAGGGTCAGACAGGAGTAATACAGTGGTGTTTAGTATCCATCGGAAGAATATTTAATTAGAAATATTCCGGTGTTGGTTTGAAGCAGATCAATCGCTCGTGCGAATAGTTATGGACATAAGAAGTTTATGAACATTTACTTTATTTGCACTTTATTACCCATGCGGCGGGAAACCCAGTTTCCCTCCCACCTGAGCAGTTGGAAATAGTCACAGCCCACCTGTATGAATCAACCTATGACCTTTTGTTATAATGCGAAGCCGAATTCCTATGTCCAATGAACAATGAGATTGTAGGGACCATTGAATTGTATTGTGTGTGGGGCATAAATAGGCAGGCCGACCGTATCCAGTTCACTCTCTTCAACGGTTCTCATTGCTGATAATCGGGAGCTGGATATCGAGGCGCATGCGATCGTTTCCCCTTGTGCGTAAGTTTTCTCCGTAATCATATTGTCTTACTGTGAGCCATCTCTCTCTCTCCCTCCTCTATCTCTCTCTTATTTTCCCTTTATTGTATTGTATTGTATTGTATTTCCTGTGTAGTTATCTGGTTAGTTGGTTTATGTTATATTGTAGTGTATCATTTGTACTGTGATTCCTTTTGCAAGTATAATAGTTATAATACATATAATAGGTTTTGGACCCTAAGCCCAGGTATCTGTGTATTCTTTATAGGGTTAAGTATTCTCTGAGCGTCGGTGACGCTCAAGCAGCTTTGTAGTTAATCAGGTTACACCAGGTTGCACTTACACTCTGTCTCTACACTAAGGTATACTGTGTATCTCATTGTTAAAGGTATAGAGATAAAGGTTTTAACGTTGTAAGCGTCTGCACCGCTGGTGATCTCCTCGTGGTCCCGAGCGTACGCTACAGCGAATCATTACGTTAGTCGGCAGCCAATAGCGTGCCTGCCTGTGATCACTGGGCCGTAAGCGAACGTGACGCTTGAGCGTCTCGACTACGGTTGAGCGATCGCTACACAACTTGCGTACCCTTACGGTACTTCTTACGTAGATAGCGTACAGTGTTCTTAGACCTCTTAAAGTGTTTTATATACGATAAATATTTAGCTTTATCAATTGGCGGCTCGCCCGTCCTTCACATATCTGCACTAGGTAGATCAGCAGACATTATCCCTCAGCAAAGGGCGGGAGGTTGTATCCCTCGTAGTGCTGACAGGATAAGCGTCTGCTTCGCTTAGGTAAAGAGTGCTGAAGGAATCCGGGAACCGGAGGTAAGAACAAAACGCTAGTGTCTTTTAAAACTGTTTATTTTTCTGTCTTGCGTACACACGCACGCACACATATATATATCTGCATTTCTTTTTCTTTTTCATTTTCGTATATCACTCTCCTGTCTGCCAGTTTTATAGTTGATAGAAGTGCTAAAAGAGATTTGCCGTTATTTCATAGTTTAAGAGTAAAGGTAATATAGTTAAAAGATAGACAAACACACAGTTTTGCCTGGGAGATAAGGCGAAGTCAGTGTGTTGTGTGGTAGATGATCAAGGATCATCTACATTGATAAAAGTATAAATTGTGTTACGGTGGATCTTTGCTTTGCGTATACGTGTCTATAACAAAGACTTGCGTACGCAATCCAAAGGCCGACGCACGCAGTGTATATTACGCAACGGAGCGTCCGGTTACGCCCACGTAGCTCAAGTCACGATAAGTTGATTTTTAACGCAAAGCGATAAATAACGCGAGGCGAGAAATAACGCAAGTCTATTTTTGGGTGTCCGAAATTTAATTAACAGATCCTGCTCCTAATTGGTAACACACCTGATCTAAAGAAAAATTTCTGCGCAGAAATAGAAATAGAAACAAAAGTGTACATGTGATGAGTGAGTGTTTTTACAATTTTTAAAGGTTGAACCACAAGAAAAGTCGAGTACTCGTGAGGTACATGCGTGTAAGTGACGTGCACGGTGGCTAGGGAGGCATCTCTGGTTAAATATACAATTTTGAGCATTAGAGTATAGCAGACCAGGAGGTCATACTGTAACAAGACCAGGAGGTCATACTGTAACAAGACCAGGAGGTCATAACAGACCAGGAGGTCCAGGTACAGCCGACAAGGAAGTCCGCTATACAGTTCACAGGCACAACACCGAAAAGGGTTGGTGCAACACCCATATAGGCCATATAAGCTCTGGCTGAAGGAATTCGCAGTCGTAAGTTTCGATTCCATTGGTCTTTCCGTACATAAGCTTAGTTGTTTGTGTACTGAACGACTGGACCGCACGTAATTGTGTACACTAGTTAGTAATCTGACCTAATACCATTAGAGTAAAGGGGTCACAAACGCTATTTGTACACTCTAACGTGATTTGTGTAATTTTTTTATTTTAAGGGAAGTTTGCTGCTCACTCAGGAACTATCCA
This sequence comes from Pseudophryne corroboree, assembly GCF_028390025.1. Lineage (NCBI taxonomy): Eukaryota > Metazoa > Chordata > Amphibia > Anura > Myobatrachidae > Pseudophryne > Pseudophryne corroboree. The sequence goes on along the minus strand of NC_086444.1, from coordinate 219,874,285 downwards.
GCAACCAATAGTTACTGGAAAGAGTAAGTGTTCTTCGGATAACCCTCGCAGGTTCCAGTAAATAGAGGTTCAGGTCGCAGGGGCCCTAGGTCGAGTACGCCAGCACCATATCGGTGTGATCAGGTCGTATTGGTCGGCGTGGGCGAGTGAGTGGGGTACTCGGTAAACCGCCACCGTCAGCCTATTGTGGACATTTGGTTTTGCGTAAGGGTTGGCTAAATAAAGCAACACTTTCGAACTATGGGGGCCACTTGTTCAGGTAGGGGGCGATCAACCTCGGTTCGGGTTGATTCAGTGGTCCGACCAATTGGGTCGGCCAGGTATATAATGTGTGAGAAATATGGAAGTCACACAGAAACTTTATGTGATGAATGGGAGAGAATGACTGTACATGACGGGGAGAAATTCCCAAGAGTAGGTAGCTTCAGCTCAGAAGTGTTACAAAATTTAAGGAGGAGGATATGTCTCATAAAATCAACAAAGAGACGAATCCAGCATTATGATTATTTACAGTTGTGGCAACAGGAAGGTGAGATACAGAGAGGTTTGGCTCAGGCGGCGGGATCTGGCTCTAACAGAAAACTGATTGCCACGGCCCCACCGCCACCATACATATCAGGAGAGAAGTTGATTGCGGAGAAAGACGCACTAAGGTGTAACACAAAATCACTTAGTAACTGTGTAAATGTTAATGATAATGTTAACCCATTAACCCATGCAAGTATTAACCCGTGCAAGTTGTACCCTGTTTTGAACTTTCCTCAGGAGTGTGATCAAGAGGACGAATCGGCAACGATTTCAGCGCTCTCTCTAGCAGCCACCATAGCAGAGACCACAGTAGGCACAGCTCCACCCACGAGATTAGTAAAGGCCCCTAGCGGAGGGATAGGTGAGGTCGTATCAACTGGTAAGTACGGCACCATGCATTATGCTGAGACTATTTCACCACAGCCTGTAGAATCTACACAGAATGAGGTTGTTAGAATTACACCTGTTAGAGTAATAGCAGTGCCAAATGGGAAAACAGACACATCAGGAGCCACTCCCATTAGGAACATTGCCATGTACACTCCATTTTCCCGAATGGAATTAAGGACCATAGTGTCTGAATTTCCTGACCCTAGAAAAGACTTAGTTGCCAGTCAAAAATACATCAGAGACTTAGGTAACACTGCAGAGCCCAACAATAAAGACTGGCAGATATTGCTGAGAGCATGTTTACCCTCAAATGTCGACGCAACTCAATTTTTAGCTGATTGCGGACTAGATCATGATGTACCTCTTACAGATGTGTACAACCAAGATAATGTGAAAAGAATAAACTTGCAGCTAAAAGAGTATTTCCCAGCAGTAGCTAAATGGAATAAGATATTCTCCATTAAACAGAAGGAGTCAGAGACAGCTGCAGAGTATTTTCACAGAGCATTATTAGAAATGGCAAAATACACAGGCATAGAGGACATTAAAACAGACACAAACCATCGGGAAGTAGCAGTATCGGTACTGATGGATGGTTTAAAAGAGTCATTGAAGACTAGGGTACAGACCACACAACCATGTTGGCGAGGTCTGTCTGTGGCTACTTTGAGAGAGGCTGCTATTGATCACGATAGAAACATCATCAGACACAGAGAACAACAAGGTGATAAATTAATGTCAGTAAGTATACAGGCTCTGACCACAAGGCAGCCTTTGTTTGTATCACCAAATCCTGTGGGTAAGTCAAGTATGGTTACCTGTTATTCTTGTCACAAACAGGGACACATGGCACGAGATTGTAGAGTAAAGAATCCACGAAACTCATACCAACCCCCTAGACAACGACACGACACACGACATTGGGATCGGGGTCCACAGAAACGGAGTTATGAGCCACATACAGGGGAAACAAAAAGATATCCCCCGAACAGAGACTGGCATGCCTCTGGTAGTTCCCAGCTAATTCCCTCACAAGTAGTTGCTGCCAGCGGGATTCAGGAAGGTCACCATACCCAATAGGGGTGTGGCCATACCTGTAATCTGCAGCCAGTAAAATTAATTGCCAACCTTGGAAGTGAACCCGAGATCGCAATTAATGTAGCTGGTAAAACTTTAAACTTTCTTGTAGACACAGGGGCGGCCAAGTCAGTGATAAATTCGACAGTGGGCATGAGAACCACTGGTAGGACAATTCCAGCCATGGGAGTAACAGGAGTAGTCCAGCACTACCCTGTTAGCAAACCAGCCGAGATTACAATAGGGCCTTTGCATACCAAGCATTCCTTTTTGCTGGCTGCATCGGCACCAACCAATCTCCTGGGAAGAGACTTACTGTGTAAAATGGGGTGCGTCATTTATTGTACTCCTGAAGGTGTATTCTTGGACATACCTGAGAAACACGCTCAGGAAGCGCGAGACATGTTAGACTCCCCATCAAAATTAATGTCACATACCATTATGACAAATAGGAATCCATCCCAAATAGAAGAGATGACATCTCAGATACCAGAGTCACTTTGGACAAAAGACGGACAAGACACTGGATTAATGGCAAACGTAGCTCCAGTAGTTGTACAAGTAAAAGATGGTAGGATAGCTCCAAAAATCCCACAGTACCCTCTGAAGCCAGAGGTGGAGTTAGGAGTTTACCCAGTAATAGAGCGCTCGCTACAACAGGGCATTCTGGTAAGAACGTCCAGCACTGCCAATAGTCCCATCTTCCCTGTTAAAAAGAGTGGGGGGAGGGGTTACAGACTAGTGCAGGATCTAAGGGGGATTAACAAAATAGTTGAGAGTCAGTTCCCCGTAGTGCCAAATCCAGCTGTCATCCTAATGCAAATCCCTCCCAATGCCAAATTTTTCACTGTTATTGACCTCTGCTCCGCTTTCTTTTCGGTACCTCTGCACCCTGACAGCCAATATTTGTTTGCATTTACATACAGAGGAGTCCAATACACGTGGACTCGATTACCCCAAGGTTTCATAGATAGTCCAAGTATATTTTCTCAGGCTTTGCATGATTGTTTACAGTCTTTCCAACCAGACAGTGGATCAGTATTGATACAGTATGTGGACGATTTACTACTGTGTTCAGATTCACTGGAAGCATCTCTGAAGGATACGAAACAGCTCCTGTTTCATCTTTCAGACACAGGACACAAAGTGTCCAAAGACAAGTTACAATTATGCCAAACTAAGGTAAAATATTTGGGACACTGTCTAACACAAGGACTGAGACACCTGACCGCTGATAGAATCCAAGCAATTAGAGACATGACTCTGCCACAAACCCAGCAACAGATCAGAACGTTTTTAGGAATGTGTGGGTATTGCCGTAATTGGATCCCAGGGTTTTCCATTTTGGCGTTACCTTTGCAGGAAATGGTCTCCTCAAACAAACCTGATAGGATTTCGCATACAGACGAGTCCGAAACAGCATTTGAGAGACTCAAACAGTGCCTAACGCAGGCACCAGCACTAGGTATGCCAGACTATGGGAAACCCTTTGAACTATACGGAACAGAAAGTGCTGGTTGCGCGGCAGGTGTACTAACCCAAAAACACGGTGATGCCAGCAGGCCAGTTGCATACTACAGCGCTCAACTAGACACGGTAGCGCGATCCCTCCCCACATGCTTGCGAAGCGTTGCTGCGATAGCATTGCTAGTGACAAAAAGCGAAGATGTCGTGCTAGGCCACAACCTCACAATCCATACGCCACATGCAGTATCAGCCTTATTGAATTCTGCCCAAACCAGACACGTCTCATCAGCGAGGTTTACAAGATGGGAATTGGCACTAATGGCCCCCGTAAACATCACCATAAGGAGATGCAGTGCATTAAATCCTGCAGCGTATCTCCCAGGTGTGCCTGGTCAGGCACAAAGGGTGGAAGGTGAGAGTGATGGGGAAGGAGGATTTAATACAAAGGAAGATACACAAGATTGTATGGAATATTTGACCCAAAATTTTACCGCAAGGCCTGACATCAGTGACAACCCACTGGAAGATGCAGAACTCACGTTCTACACGGACGGTAGTTGTCATAGACAGTCAGACTCGGGAGACTTGTGTACTGGTTACGCAGCCGTAGATGACCAAGACACCATAGAAGCGGAACCGCTAGGCCCACCTCACTCAGCCCAGGTTGCTGAACTGGTCGCCCTAACCAGAGCATGTGAATTGGCTAAGGGTAAGTCAGCCAATATCTACACCGATTCTAGATACGCATTCGGGGTAGTCCATGATTTCGGAGCCCTATGGCGTCTCAGAAATTTCATGACGGCCGCTGGTACACCGGTAGCGCATGCAGCTCACATAAAAAGGCTTCTAACAGCGATACAGGAACCCGACAGAGTGGCTGTTATCAAATGTAAAGCACACACATATAGCCAAGACCCGGTATCACTTGGTAACAGCCGAGCAGACGAAGCTGCTAAGTTAGCAGCTGCTACCCCCATACAGACAGACACCACACAATTGATGGTATTTAATACCATTAACACACAGAAGTTGTGTGAAATGCAAAATTTGTGTTCCACACAGGAAAAGGCAGTCTGGAAGGCAAAGGGATGTGGCCAGGAGTCCTCAGGACTCTGGACGGATGGACATGGTAAACCAGTGGCCCCCAGAGCATATCTTCCATGTCTGGCTGAAGCAGCTCACGGGCTGACTCATCTAGGCAAGGAAGGGATGTGCAAATTGGTGAGAGCATATTGGTGCGCCCCAGGATTCTCCTCTCATGCGAGTAAAAGAGCAATGTCATGCCTTACCTGTTTGAGAAAGAATATTGGAAAGGCAATACCTACAGAACCATCCCATATCCCACCTGCCGGCGGCCCTTTCCAGGTAATACAAATTGACTTTATACAATTACCCCCTTGTCGGAATTTGAAATATGTACTTGTTTGTATAGATGTTTTCTCAAATTGGGTCGAAGCATTTCCTGCGGCTACAAATACCGCTATGTTTACTGCTAAGAAAATTGTGCAGGAATTTGTATGTAGATATGGTATCCCTAGAATAATCGAAAGTGATAGGGGTACCCATTTTACAGGTGATGTCTTTCAAGGAATGTGTAAGTTGATGGGAATTGATAGCAAGCTGCACACTCCGTACCGTCCACAGGCGAGTGCGAAGGTCGAAAGAGTGAACAGCACTATTAAAAATAAATTGAGTAAAGTGATGGCAGAGACAGGATTGACATGGCCAGAAGCTTTACCCATTGTACGGTACAGCATCAGAACCACTCCCAGGTCCCCTCTTAATCTGTCCCCTTTTGAAATCTTGTTTGGTCGACAACCGCATGTCATGATTAACCCTCAGGATGATTTGAAATGTAACAATGAAGTGACTGTAAAGTACTTGATTAACATGAGTAAACAGTTAAGGAATCAAAATGATAATCTGAAGTTGGTGATTCCTGATCTACCTGATAGTAATTGTCATGACATTGAACCTGGGGATTATGTAATGATACGGAATTTTCTACGCTCAGGTTGCCTTATTGACAGATGGGAAGGACCATACCAGGTCTTATTGACTAGCACTACAGCATTAAAGGTTGCTGAGAGAGAGACTTGGGTCCATTCATCCCACTGCAAGAAGGTTGCTGATCCAGAGAAGTCCCGTGATAAGGAACAGACGGTAGAGGTTGTATCACTGGAGTGTCTGTTCCAGGAGGACTGAGGCGGCACCTGAGCCTTGAAGACCGAGAGCTGTTGTCGACTCCCCACTCCCTTTTATTGTTTTTCTCCACTTCCCATCCCCTCTCCCTCAAATTTCTTTTTCCTCCTTCTCATTCTTCTCCGTTTCCTCCTATAAGATGGACTTGCCCCAAGAGACTGTGATCCGGATTTTCCTGTTGACCATGATGTTGACCAGAGCAGTCTGTTCCGGCGAGAGTACCATGGAGGTCGATAGAGGTTCTGGAATGGGTTCTGATGATAAAGATGGAGGCGTAGTTTTCCAAGATCAACCTAACCAACAAGCAAAGGCGAGTATCAGAAAACGATCCGATAGTATTGACCATAGAAGGAATTGTGACGGATTGTTAGCTGAGGAAAACTGTATCTGTAGGCTCTGTAACAATGTCATTGAAGATGGGTGCATTAAGAAATGCCAATCCAGTTTTAATATCCATATGGACCGACATCCATTGAGTGACTATCACTCCTTAGTGGGTAATGTGTTAAACAAAACAGATTGTTGGGTATGCTCTCAAGTACCTCAAGGTCATAGCAAATCAGGGCTAGTACCATTTCCTTTAACGATAGGGGAGGTACTTGAGTTAAATGGTGGGAGACCGGTGGACAGGAGGTTTAATATCTCCAGCCCTCCTAGTTTGAAGCTCCACCAATACCATGTGGATAGGTCCCTATTATGTTTCAACATCTCCAATCCCAGAAAGCCGGGAAATTGGGAAGTGTCATGGAGTAACCACACCATGACCTTTTCGCATAGAGCAGATAGAATGCCCACAGATACAGAGCTTGTACGCCACATAGCCAGTAGAGGAAAATCTTTCCGGTATAGGTACACCTTAGGAAATAGGATTACGAGAGTTGGAGAAGTATCACCAGGATACTGTGCACATATCGTACAACCTGATACGTGTATTAAGCAGATGGAAGAATTAGGGTTAGGAGATTTCACCTGGAAGGTGTGTAATATGGTTATGTCCTTCTCCGTCCCATATGTTCTCCCCGATGATGCATATTTCATATGCGGGAGAAAGGCGTACAAGTGGCTTGCCCCAAACTCTGAAGGATTGTGTTATATTGGAAAAGTATTGCCTGAAGTGATGACTGTAACACATGACAAAATGAAGGACATACATCGTGGTGCCCAAGCTCCTTATACTCACACCCACTACGAGCATGTTGTTAAAAGACACCTGATAGAGAAGACAGAGCATCCGGCCTCTGATCTGATAAGTGAATCCACCGGGATTCAATTCTTAATCGCATTAGATTTCACCCGCACCGCTAGAGGAGTGCTAAATTATAAATACATATCGGCGCTCGCAAATTTGTTAGATAATATCACTGAAATGTATGATGACACGTTTAGATATACTGGAAGGGAACTTCAAGCTTATAAAACAGAACTGGTGCAGCATAGAATGGTTCTTAATTACCTCACAGCAGTGACAGGCGGATATTGTGTTACATTGGCAACACAGTACGGCGTGAAATGTTGCACGTATATCACGAATAGCACCGAGGATCCGGTCGAGGTCATAGACCAAAAGATGGACGATATTCTTCAATTGAAGTGGGAATTTCGCCGAAAACACAATCTCACTCTTGCTGCTGTAGGTAATGAGCTGACTGGTTGGGTGTCATGGTTGAACCCGCGAAATTGGTTCTCCGGTTTGGGAGACTGGGCTCAAGGAGTCATAATGGATGTTGGAAAGTTTCTCCTATGTATCTTAGGTGTTGTCATATCAATTGGCTTGATATTTAGATGCGGTCAGGCTTTAATGAAGTGCAAACATCGTACCAGGGTAATGAGTTTGAGGAGTGAGGAAACTGTAATTAACCTGGATTTGATTTATGACCCAATGATAGAAACAATGATGTAATGAAAATGCGATTATACGGTCCGTTTCTTTCACCTGTTTTTCTGGTTTTTCTCCAAGATAAAAAGACCCACTTGGACGAGGAAGTTGACGAGACGCTATACAGACAACGGATAGACCATAGAAGAAGTTTTGACCACTTGAGATATGGACATTTGATGAACTTTGCCATGGATCCCCAGTTTCCCTAGAATTCTTAAACTTACGCTAGCCCAACATTTTTTGTAAATCTAATGGCATTGACAAAGCTTTTTGCTCACACCTAATGGGCAACACAGCGCAAAGAAGACGACTTTCAACTGATACCGAACAAAACTTCAACCGACAGATGTACATTAACCTGACATAGAATACCACTGCATTTTCCATAAGTGTTCTTTATCTTCATTTCTACAACCCTCAGGTAATGACACACATAGTATAGGGAATACAGGCACAGATATCAGCAATCACATATTCCCCCATTCATGTATCATCAACTAAAATGTGCTCCCCATTTTGTTCAAATCCGAAAAGAGATCGGTAAAGTTTGACAGCCCATCCACAGACCCGTACCACGGGATAAGAAGGAATTCAAATGTATACTTCGCAATACCTCGAAGCTTGATTTACAACACGTACGGCACGATGATACATGACCCCCCAAACATGGACTCATACACACATGCTTCTGCTATCTCACTAGGTCATACCCTCTTCCCACCTACTCCTCTCTCCTCCCTTACCCAACCATGGAAATGAATTAACCCCTGACATATATTTTTCTCCTTTTGAAATGTTTTAGAAGGTGGCAGTTATTATTGACTGCCAAAGGGTGGACTGTCAAAGTCAGAAAAATATCTCTATGCACACTACCATATTTGCACCTCACACAGGTCCGTGCTGCGCATGCGTACGCTCTCCCGTACGTGCGCATACTCACAGTCGCGGGCACCCGCAGGCACATGGTATGCGTATTTACGGTAGAGTTTATGCGATCGTAGCGTGCGACTCAATCATTACATATTTTCACTAATAATGTATTTTGTAGATCATGGTCCCTTTGATAGATTCTGAAAGTTTGGTTAATATAGAATGTTCATGAACAGAGAAATCCCTCTTTGTTTGATACGAAGGGTCAGACAGGAGTAATACAGTGGTGTTTAGTATCCATCGGAAGAATATTTAATTAGAAATATTCCGGTGTTGGTTTGAAGCAGATCAATCGCTCGTGCGAATAGTTATGGACATAAGAAGTTTATGAACATTTACTTTATTTGCACTTTATTACCCATGCGGCGGGAAACCCAGTTTCCCTCCCACCTGAGCAGTTGGAAATAGTCACAGCCCACCTGTATGAATCAACCTATGACCTTTTGTTATAATGCGAAGCCGAATTCCTATGTCCAATGAACAATGAGATTGTAGGGACCATTGAATTGTATTGTGTGTGGGGCATAAATAGGCAGGCCGACCGTATCCAGTTCACTCTCTTCAACGGTTCTCATTGCTGATAATCGGGAGCTGGATATCGAGGCGCATGCGATCGTTTCCCCTTGTGCTTAAGTTTTCTCCGTAATCATATTGTCTTACTGTGAGCCATCTCTCTCTCTCCCTCCTCTATCTCTCTCTTATTTTCCCTTTATTGTATTGTATTGTATTGTATTTCCTGTGTAGTTATCTGGTTAGTTGGTTTATGTTATATTGTAGTGTATCATTTGTACTGTGATTCCTTTTGCAAGTATAATAGTTATAATACATATAATAGGTTTTGGACCCTAAGCCCAGGTATCTGTGTATTCTTTATAGGGTTAAGTATTCTCTGAGCGTCGGTGACGCTCAAGCAGCTTTGTAGTTAATCAGGTTACACCAGGTTGCACTTACACTCTGTCTCTACACTAAGGTATACTGTGTATCTCATTGTTAAAGGTATAGAGATAAAGGTTTTAACGTTGTAAGCATCTGCACCGCTGGTGATCTCCTCGTGGTCCCGAGCGTACGCTACGCTATAGCGAATCATTACGTTAGTCGGCAGCCAATAGCGTGCCTGCCTGTGATCACTGGGCCGTAAGCGAACGTGACGCTTGAGCGTCTCGACTACGGTTGAGCGATCGCTACACAACTTGCGTACCCTTACGGTACTTCTTACGTAGATAGCATACAGTGTTCTTAGACCTCTTAAAGTGTTTTATATACGATAAATATTTAGCTTTATCACGGGTTATTCAGGTTTGTTACCAAACTAAAAAAGTTAGCATTTGTGCAAAACCATGTTGCACTGCAGGTGGGGCAGATGTAACATGTACAGAGACATTTCAATTAGAATGGGCTATATTGTTTCCGTGCATGATAAATACTGGCTGCTTAATTTCTACACTGCTGAACACACCCCACCCAAATCTAACTCTCTCTGCACATGTTACATCTGCCCCCCCCCCCCCCTTCACAGTGCAACATGGTTTTGCCCAATTACTAACTTTTTGGGTTTAAAACCTGAATAAGGCCCTATGTGCTGACTTGTCTTTCAGAAATCATCCCAACAAAATCCTGGGAACAGGTAATGAGTGTGGACATGAGGAACAGGTCTTGGGTAGAGTGGAGAGAGCAAGTTGGGAGATATTTTGAGACAAGAGAGAATCTGTGTGTTTATGCAGACTTTTTAATGGCTTTGTGTATTAGTATAAGTATTTCATAATTGATTTGATAAATACATGTAAGTAATGTAAGCAGTGACGTAACTACTGCCCCCGCAGCCCTCGTGGTGGCTTTGGGGCGAGGGGCTGCGGGGGCGCCACTGATTTACAGCAGACTGACATGCGGACGAGCGTCCGCATGTCAGTCTGCAGTCTCCTTCCCTCCGCCGCTTATTGGAGGGACACGGAGGGCACAGCGCGCCTCCCTGTGTCCCTCCTGCTGCATCATCTCCGGCGGCCGCGGGTCTAATAGGGGGAAGTGCCGTCCGTGAGCTCTAATTGGCTCACGAACCGGCACTTCCCCCTATTAGACCCGCGGCCGCCGGAGATGATGCAGCAGGAGGGACACAGGAGAGGTGAGCTGTGCCCTCCGTGTCCCTCCAAAAAGGGGGGGGGGGATATCTGGCACTAGGGCATATATGGCACTGGGGGGGAATATCTGGCACTGGGGGGAATATCTGGCACTGGGGCATATATGGCACTGGGGGGAATATCTGGCACTGGGGCATATATGGCACTGGGGGGGAATATCTGGCACTGGGGGCATATATGGCACTGGGGGGGAATATCTGGCACTGTGGGGAATATCTGGCACTGGGGCATATATGGCACTGGGGGGAACATCTGGCACTGCGGCATATATGGCACTGGGGGGGAATATCTGGCACTGGGGGGAATATCTGGCACTGGGGCATATATGGCACTGGGGGGAATATCTGGCACTGGGGCATATATGGCACTGGGGGGGAATATCTGGCACTGGGGGCATATATGGCACTGGGGGGGAATATCTGGCACTGGGGGGAATATCTGGCACTGGGGCATATATGGCACTGGGGGGGAATATCTGGCACTGGGGGGGAATATCGCACTGGGGGCATATATGGCACTGGGGGGGAATATCTGGCACTGGGGGCATATATGGCACTGGGGGGGATATCTGGCACTGGGCATATATGGTAGGGGGGGGGAATATCTGGCACTGGGGGGGAAATCTGGCACTGGGGGGGGGATATCTGGCACTGGGGGGGGATATCTGGCACTGGGGCATATATGGCACTGGGGGGGAATATCTGGCACTGGGGGCATATATGGCACTGGGGGGGGGTATCTGGCACTGGGGGCATATATGGCACTGGGGGGGAATATCTGGCACTGGGGGCATATATGGCACGGGGGGAATATCTGGCACTGGGGGCATATATGGCACTGGGGGCATATATGGCACTGGGGGGGAATATCTGGCACTGGGGGCATATGTGGCACTGGGGGCATATTTGGCACTGGGGGGGAATATATGGCACTGTGGGCATATGTGGCACTGGGGCATATGTGGCACTGGGGGGGGAATATCTGGCACTGGGGGCATATATGGCACTGGGGGGGAATATCTGGCACTGGGGGCATATATGGCACTGGGGGGGAATATCTGGCACTGGGGGCATATATGGCACTGGGGGCATATATGGCACTGGGGGGGAATATCTGGCACTGGGGGGCATATATGGCACTGGGGGCATATATGGCACTGGGGGGGAATATATGGCACTGGGGGGGAATATATGGCACTGGGGGCATATGTGGCACTGGGGGGAATATCTGGCACTGGGGGCATATGTGACACTGGGGGGGTATATGTGTGCCTGGCACATGGGGGGGGCTATATTTGGCACTGGGGCATGTGAGTACCTGGCACTGTGGGGGAATATCTGGCACTGGGGACATATGTGGCACTGGGAGCACAGCCCTAGCAACAAGGACTACCTCCTAGCAACGAGCATGACACCCAGTGCATGAAACACCTGGCAACGAGCATGACACCCAGTGCATGAAACACCTGGCAACGAGCATGACACCCAGTGCATGAAACCCCTGGCAACGAGCATGACACCCTCAGCATGAAAACCCCTGGCACCGTGCATGGAACCAAGAGCATGAAACCCCTGGCACTGAGCATGACACCCAGTGCATGAAACCCCTGACAACGAGCAGGTAATTGAAAAGTAATTAGAAGCCTTACTGTAGGACTTAATGTGTTATGGGCATTACGGTGTGTGGCATAACGTATCACGGACATTGCGGTGTGTGTCATAATGTGTCACAGGCATTACGGTGTATGGTATACTATATCGCGGGCATTGTGATATGTGGTATAATGTCTCAGGGTCATTGCAGTGTGTGGCATAATGTATCACGGACATTGCGGTGTGTGTCATAATGTGTCAGGCATTACGGTGTGTGGTATATTATATCACGGGCATTGTGGTATGTGGTATAATGTCTCAGGGTCATTGCAGTGTGGCATAATACATAACGGGCATTGCGGTGTGTGGCATAGGGTATAACGGGCAGGGCATTGCGGTATGTGTCACAGGCATTACGTGTATGGTATACTATATCACGGGCATTGTGGTATAATGTCTCAAGGTCATTGCAGTGTGTGGCATAATGTGTCACAGGCATTGTATGTGCTATAATGTATCGGGCATTGCAGTGTGTGGCATAATGTATCACGGACATTGCGGTGTGTGTCATAATGTGTCACAGACATTGTATGTGCTATAATGTATCAGGGGCATTGCAGTGTGTAGCATAATGTATAACGGGCATTGCGATTCCTGTCATAATGTGTCACAGGCATTACGGTGTGTGGCATAATGTGTCACAGGCATTACGTTGTGTGGCATAATGTGTCGGGGCATTACAGTGTGTGCATATTGTGTCATGTGCATTATTGTGTGCGGCATAATGTCTAAGGGCCATTGCAGTATGTGGCATAATGTATACTGGGCATTACTATAAGGAGGAAAAATGACAAATAATGTAAGGGGCATGAATCAGGATTATTTTTCTTTCCAGTGGTGGCCAACGTATGGGCGTGCAGGTTGCAAAACTGGGGTATAAGGTAGTCTTTTCCTGCAATGCCACGCCCCTTTATGTGAAACCACGCCCATTCCAACGAAACCACGCCCCTTTTTGCCGCACGCGTCGAAGGCGCGCACATATTTATCCCTTTCTTGCTCCCAATTATGGAGCATGAAGGGGGGGGGAGGGGGGCGCCGAAGAATTTTTTGGCTTGGGGGAGAAAAATTTCTAGTTACGCCACTGAATGTAAGGACTGACAGAGCAGAGCAGATTAGTTCAGTACTCACACATCCTGCCTTAGCATTGAGTCTCTATTAAAAATATCATAGAACAGAGGTAATAAAACAATATTATGAATACTGTAAATGATGATACATACAGTATATTAGTATGAAATTATATTTGCAGGCAGGATGGTATATATATATATATATATATATATATATATATATATAGTAGATATAGTAGACATGCAGTGAGATCTAACTTTGCCAAAAAGTCTAATACACAGCAGCATGAGTATGGTCTTCAACAATTTCAATTGTCTTATACATAGTACAGGTAAGCAAGAGCAAAAAAGTGAGGCAAAAGTGTAAAAGAGAGCACACAGCCAACCTACATACCCCACAGGGCATCATACAGTATAAGGTGCTCATCTCAAATAGTTGGGTAACTAAAATCTGGTAAGTACTAAGAAGTCATGGACATCTAATGTGTTAATGTCTTCTCTATCACAATACTGCACGTTATCACCTGATATGGTAATATGAGTCACAGTGGTACAGTGGTTAACTTTTGTGTGTCACTGCATTGAGCGATAAGTTTGATTTTTGTCAAGCTCTACTGTGCAGCTGTGCAGAATTGTGATACCACGCCATTACAAGGTATCACTTGATTTGCATCTCTGGCAGCCACCCTGAGAAGCACTGGGTAGACTATATTCTCCATGATGCAGTGGGTCCACAGAAGGAGACACTGTGACGAGTGCAGCTGGAGGGCTGACGCACATATGCAGAAGATGAGCCATGAGTGGTGTGAATGAGAACAGGGAAGCACACAAATTAAGCTACTAAATAGAGGAGAGGAACAAGGTATTAGGTGATGAATTCTAGAATAGTAGCATGGAAGTACGGTGTAATAGTTAGCATTACTGCCTCACAGCACTGAGATCATGGGTTCGATTCCCTCCATGGCCCTAACTGTGTGGAGTTTGTATATTCTCCCCGTTCTTGCGTTGGTTTTCTCCAGGTACTCCGGTTTCCTCCCACAATCCAAAAATATACAGGTAGGTTATTTGGTTCCCAACAAAAAAATTAACCCTAACGTGAATGTGTGTGTGCGGGACAGGGATTGATGTGAATGGCAAATATTCTCTGTAAAGCGCTGCGGAATATGTGTGCACTCTATAAATAACTGGTAATAAATAAATAAATAAATAAATAAATACTGGAACAGCCGGAGTCAGAGAAGCAGCAGTGGGATAACTAAGCAGTGAATATACACTGGGTACACAGTGTGGTAGATAATATGAACTGGGGGCACAGCGTGGTATACAACAAGTGATAACATTACTCTGTATGTAACCCTTTTTAGAGCCACATGTGTCCCCTGGACCACTAGCAATATAAAAAAAATGGATTGTGCTTCTGGCGCCTAGTGTTATTGTGCGTCTCACTCGCACACACTCTAACAAGACTTTAATATTCATTACACATGCAGTTTAACTTTTCATAAGCTGCTCTTTTAAATATAAAAAACACATTTCAATAGTTTAAATAATGTACACTGCATTCTGACGACTGCACATAACAATAAATTTACAATAAAAAAGAGAAATTCCAGCATTCACCCCAATTACTGTTATAATTATCATATAAATTGTAACATATTTATCATTCTGTATCGTTATTTCATGCTGCAGTCACTTATTAAGGATCAGAAGATTGAGAGCAATTTAAATTTCCAGCCACTTTTGTTTTTGTGACTTTATATTGCAGGCCAAATATATCAGATTAGAGTCTTTCATTTAGTTAATTTCCTCATGCACATTAGACCTAATTAGGTTGTTTCAGTCATAACTTATTCTTAATTACCTGTAAAATATCCCATTTACATTTGCAATTTATAAGTTTGTAAGAAGATTGAGTAATATTAGAAACATGACTGTAATGTACATATGCAAATTAACTGAATATTAATAATGTATACATTTTTTTTTATAAACCAAGTATTGACAATTTATATTGTCTGCCTCCCTCCTCCCCCTGGATTGGTGCAGGGTCCTCTTCCCTGCTGTTCTCATATCCTTCGTCTCTCACACTTCAATTACTGCTCTCTCCTACTCAGCGACCATCTATACACGGGGCGTAGGGAGGGTGGAACAAGTGGAGCTTGAGCTCCAGGCGCCGCTGGGGAAAGAAGGTGTCGGCTCACTGCACAGCTGAGAGCCGGGATCTCGGGCAGGGGTAGGACGACATGACTAGAAGAGAGGGAAGGGGTGGCCACCACACTGCCTGCATGTTGCATATCACTGATTGCACAGTACAGAGAGTCCAGTGCAGTGCAGTGCAGTGTGATGTGTTGTTAGGGAAGAGGGGAGGTTTGGAGGCTTGTCAGAAGATGCTTCCTGGCTGTCAGGGATCTGCATTCAGTGATCTGGAACATGCAGGCAGTGTGGTGGCCACCCCTTCCCTTTCCTCAGTCCTTTCCTTCTACCCACCAGGTCCAGCCTGTCAATCACATAGAAACTCCGCCCCTCCAGGCTGGAACGAGGAGCTGCTCTGCTGCTGAGAATTACTGTGTGTATACTGTGTGTATATGTCTGTGTATAATGTGTTTATGTGTATATGTCTGTGTTTGTGTGTAAATGTGTTTGTGTGGGAATGTGTGTATGCTAATGTGTATATATGCATGTGTGTGTTTATGTGTATATATATCTTTGTTTACAGTATGTGTGAGTATATGTGTGTGTTTATGTATCTGTGTGTATATGTGTATGTCTGTGTATATCTGTGTGTGTATATTTGTGTGTTTGTGTGTGTGTGTATATATATCTGTGTATATTTGTGTGTTTATGTATATCTGTGCCTAAATGTGTGTGAATCTATGTATGTATGTATGTATGTATGTATGTGTGGTGGTGGGTGGGGGCGCCGTGACATGACAATGCTCCGGGTGTCATGTCTCCACTCTACGCCTCTGTCTATACCCGCATCTCCTCTCGCTGGTAACCATTCATCTCTTTCAACGGCTGCCCACCTCTAGTAGTACGCTGATTACTCCTTTGCTTCCTTACATCTCAGCTATAGGGTGGAGGTGTAGGATGACGGACAATCACAGATGCTTTTTCAAAGGGGCAATCACCTACAAGGCAAAACTATGCCTTGTGCGTGATTGCTCCTTTAAAAAAAATCAGTGATCAGCCAACATCCCGCACCTCCGGTAATCTCGGACTCCACGTCGTTATTGTGTAATGAGAATTGTAGTGATAACTGTTACCTGTGCTCTATTTTACTTTTCCATGTACTGTAATGTTAAGTTCTGTGTACCCTGTATTGTTCTAATGTGTACCTTATGTATGGCACTGAGAACAACTTGTGGTGCCTTATAAATAAAATATTATAATCATAATAATAATAATAATCTATATTTTTTTCTAAGAAATAAGAGGAGTGCACAATGCAAAGAATTATAAAAACTTTATATAATAAAAGTATTGTACACGTACATATCAGTATAAAAGGATCAGCATAAACAAGCCTGGAATGGGTCACCGGTATTCATAAGCTTTCCTGGTGCGGATTTCCAGTTAGACTTCCAATAGCATAAAAAGAAAAAAGAAACAATAACTTGCGCCCTAGCTGCAGCTTGGCATACGTCCACGTAGAATACCACTCCTTTCTATACACAACAAAAATACTGATGGACGATCTCCAAGCGCTGCTATATAGAACTGGAATCCTTATGTCTGAGCATCCTCAAAAAGAACAGAACACAGCAATATTCATAAAGGAGTCTTCAAATTATGTCATTCACTTGTTGAGTCACCAACAACTGACCTTTATTAGCAACCCTATGTTCCCATAAAGGTTTCTTTAGAACTCCTTCACCCCTTCATTTCTTCGGAATACTATGAAATCACAATCTACGATATACAGCTCATTAAAACCGGGCTTACCTTATTGTTAAGCCCTATGTGCACCAAAAGGTATCTTTAATGGTTCTTCCTTCACTGGAGCCTTCTGTTGCTCTGGTATTTATATATCCAGCCTTCCAAAAACTCCTCAAAAAGAATCCATAAGTCTCTTTTTGTAAAGAAAGTTCTCTCTTTTTTATTTTCACAGTTAATATTGTTAAAAATTGTATAAAAAAATTAATACAAAACATAGAGGTTCCCAATTCCAAAGACAGGCAAGGCCACTTCCACCCACACCCCTTAGATGGAATAGGGGTTTTAGGTACAAACCACTGTTGGTCTAGATGCAAAAAACCAATCTGGTGGGCGTCCAAGTGTATGGTGGACTTCCAATAGCATCTTGTGAGGTTCAGCCAACAGGTGACTCCACCTCTAATGTGGTGGTGGGGCCCACCGGAAATTTGCACTGTATTCCTATGGGTCAGTCCAGCATACGCATCGTGGCAATGGTGAGCATGGCTACATCTTTAGCACAAATATGCCATGAAACATAGCAACCAGACATTTTTTTAGATGTATTCTGTATACTGCAAATGAGACTTACAGTATGAAAGCAAATGTATTATTGATTGCTATATATACTTTTATACCAAAATTCCAATTTTTCTAAAAGCAGGTCTGCCTTCCCAATCAGGCTGAAATGTATTAAATAATAATAATAATAATAATTTTATATATACAGTATAGCAATCTTTCTCCAACAGGACTCAAGACGCTTTACAGACATCAAAAACAATGCACATAATACAGAAGATTTAAGGAACACAGCAATAGACAAGCCGCACAGATATAAAAAAGAAAACGTAGAGCATAAAATAAAGGGTTGGTGCAGGCATTTTGGGTAATAACTTCCAAGGGTTGTATATTTCATCATCACAAGGTAGCAGGGGAAGCAGCCATCTTTGACACACTGCATAGGATTACTCTTGGTGGAATAGGTTATACCTAGGAGAGATGACACAAAATGAGGTGATTGTAGCATATCGCTGAGAGTAGGGTCCCAATAAAACTGTCATGTCCATGTAATGTTCATATCAACCACGAGTGTACCAAATGAGGCAGCCTTGTTGGATGCACTACGAAGGTTACACTCTGGAGGGTGAGCCATAGAAGGACCCAAGGCATGTATTGGGAAACTGACACTTGTGTAGTAGTATTATATACCATGCACTGAAAAATCCACGTGAAGTACATCCTGCCCACGAAGGAATCATCCAAGGCAACCATCTGGGGTGCACTGCGTAGGTTGCCGCTGGCAGAATATGCAATTAGTGGAGGTACACATTACATAAATATAATGTGCTGTGGTAGAAGTATAATGTACAAAGAAAAAAAATCCAACATGATAAAAACACATTTTCAGGTAACCAACGAAAGAAGGAAAATTTAGATTTTTAATTCAAATATATGTGAATGTCCTTGTCTCATGGGAGCAGTATGGGTGGCTGTGAGAATGTGGGGAACATACTTATGTCCAAAAGAAATGTCCCTGCTGAGCATAGACCTGGTGCTCTGCCCCCACTGCTCCCTGCTCACTTTAAGTGGTAGGCCCAAGAGCAGTCCTGATGTTCTGAGCAGGAGAGCTAGTAGGACTGGTCTTAGTGTTCTCATGGCGGAGGTGAGGAGAGGCCACATAATGATCCTGAGTGCAGTGTTTCATTTGTGATTCTAGAGTGGTTAGAAGTGCAAATCCACTTCAAACTCTAGTTAAAACTCTGCACCCTTGAAATGCCATCCTTTCAATGCAGTCTTCCTGAATGCAGGCCAGAGTCTAATTGCAGACTTTGAAAATAGTTTTCTTAAATACTACACACTATCAGCTGGCATAGGGGGCAGTGTGTTGTTCAGCAATCTAATTAACAGAGGGGGTGTTGCATATCAGTCAGGATCCCCATGGCAGACAGACAATCTTTCTTGGGGTGTGTACAGTGTAGCCAGAGAGATTAAAAACTCAGATATATACGCTTGATATACACTTGAAAAAGTTTATTACCTGTGTAGAACAGAGATAAAACAGCACTACATGCTATCATGCTGTCCCTATTATTACACATAATGTTGCCTCCACAAACATGGAAATAGTTTGACACAATAATTTCTCTGAATCACTTTGACAGATCCTCACATAATTGCTTTGCGCTGTTGAGGATCCTGCTCTTACCTCTATCACATTCTTGGCCAGTGTTTTACTACTTGACAACTGTTCCTGGCCCACTGCCCCCATCACATGCTATACTGTCTTTTCACTGACACAAAAGAACTCAGGGGCAGATGTATTTAGCTTGGAGAAGTGATAAAGCAGTGATAAGTGCAAAGTGATAACGCACTAGCCAATCAGTTTCAGTATGTAAATTGACAGTTAGGAGCTGACTGGCTGCTGCGTTATCACCTTGCACTTATCACTGCGTTATCACTTCTCCAGGCTTACTATATCTGCCCCTGAGTTCTTTTGTGTCAGTGAGGAACAATTCTCACTTGCCAACTGGATACATATACATAAAAAATATTCTCAAAGGTGAATTTGTCCAAGGTAAGATATACATGTTGCAAGAGTCCTGAACTACTGTAAATAACAAAACAAAAAAGGTTGTAAAACATGGTTAATCACTTGTCTTATCTCATTTCATTACGAAGTGGACATAAAGTATTGTACAGTATTTGCCATTTAAAAAAAAATCTCAGTATGTTAAAATCCGTGTCAACTTTTGAATATAATTTCACAGTGGATAACATAAAAAAGAAAATAAATATACTGTAATACTATAAAATAATAATGTAGTGACATATAGATTTATCACCGTATTATAATTAAGTCATATTTATTGCATACATTATTTTGTTGTACCCAATATTATTCCATAGTGTATAACTATACAACTTGTTCTGGATTGCTAACAAGCTGATGAATATACATTATAGAGTAATTATGTCCCACAAATTGAACAGGAGAGCTAATTAGGAGAGATGGCATATTAGCAGACAGTAATATTTGAAAGCACCAAATATGTATTGCACTTGCTTCTTTAGTCAGCACTGACATTTAACCTTTGTAATAGTAAGGACAGTCTCCAATTATAATTCCAGCATATACTGTACTGTTTGTAGGGCCATGTATAAACTAGAGATGTGCACCGGAAATTTTTCGGGTTTTGTGTTTTGGTTTTGGGTTCGGTTCCGTGGCCGTGTTTTGGGTTCGAACGCGTTTTGGCAAAACCTCACCGAATTTTTTTTGTCGGATTCGGGTGTGTTTTGGATTCGGGTGTTTTTTTCAAAAAACCCTAAAAAACAGCTTAAATCATAGAATTTGGGGGTCATTTTGATCCCAAAGTATTATTAACCTCAATAACCATAATTTCCACCCATTTTCAGTCTGTTCTGAACACCTCACACCTCACAATATTATTTTTAGTCCTAAAATTTGCACCGAGGTCGCTGGATGACTAAGCTCAGCGACCCAAGTGGCCGACACAAACACCTGGCCCATCTAGGAGTGGCACTGCAGTGTCACGCAGGATGGCCCTTCCAAAAAACACCCCTCAAACAGCACATGACGCAAAGAAAAAAAGAGGCGCAATGAGGTAGCTGTGTGAGTAAGCTAAGCGACCCTAGTGGCCGACACAAACACCTGGCCCATCTAGGAGTGGCACTGCAGTGTCAGGCCGGATGGCCCTTCCAAAAAATACTCCCCAAACAGCACATGACGCAAAGAAGAAAAAAAAGAGGCGCAATGAGGTAGCTGTTGTCAAAGTCAGAAAAATATCACGATGCACACTACCATATTCGCACCTCATACAGGTCCGCGCTGCGCATGCGTGCGCTCTCCCGTGCGTGCGCATACCCGCTGTTACGTGCACCCGCAGGCGCATGGTATGCGCATTTACGGTAGAGTTTCTGTGAGCCCAGCGTGCGACTCAATCGTTACATATTTTAACTATATAATGTATTTTGTAGATCATGGTCCCCTTGATAGATTCTGAAAGTTTAGTTAATATAGCATGTTCATGGACAAAGAGATCCCTCTTTGTTTGATACGAAGGGTCAGACATGGGTCATACAGTGGTGTTTAGTATCCATCGGAAGAGTATTTAATTAGCAATATTCCGGTGTTGGTTTGAAGCAGATTAATCGCTTGTGCGAATAGTTATGGACATAAGAAGTTTATGTACTTTTACTATTATTTGCACTTACTTATCCATGCGGCGGGAAACCTAGTTTCCCACCCACCTGAGCAGTTGGAAATAGACACAGCCCACCTGTATGAATCAACCTATGACCTTTTGTTATAATGCGAAGACGAATTCCTGTGTCCAATGAACAATGAGATTGTAGGGACCATTGAATTGTTTTGTGTGTGGGGCATAAATAGACAAGCCGACCTGATCCAGCACACTCTCTTCAACGGTTCTCATCACTGATAATCGGGAGCTGGATATTCAGAAAGGCGCATGCGATCGTTCCCCTTGTGCGTAAGTTTTCTCCGCAATCATATTGTCTTTATTGTTATTGTGAGCCATATCTCTCTCTCTCTCTCTCTCTCTCCTCCTCTTTCTCTCTCATTTTCCCTTAAACGTAATTGTATTGTATTGTATTTCCTGTGTAGTTATCTGGTTAGTTAGTCTATGTTATATTGTAGTGTATGACTTGTATGGTATTATTCTTTTTCAAGTATAACATTCATATAAGGCGTTAGACCCTAAGCCCGGTATTTGTGTATTTCTTATAGTGTTAAGTATTCTCAGAGCGTCGGTGACGCTCGAACAGCTTTTAAGTTAATAAGGTTACACTGTGTTGCATCTACACTCTATCACTACACTAAGGTTTTCCTGTATAACACATTGTTCATGGTTTACATATAAAGGTTTAACATTGTGAGCGTCAGCGCCGCTGGTGATCTCCTCGTGGTCCCGAGCGTCCGCTACGCTATAGCGAACCATTACGTTAGTCGGCAGCCAATAGCGTGCCTGCCTGTGATCTCTTGGCCGTGAGCGAACGTGACGCTTGAGCGTCTCGACTACGGCTAAGCGATTGCTACGCAACGTGCGTACCCTTACGGTACTCCATACGTCAATAGCGTACAGTGTTCTTAGACCTCTTAAAGGGTTTTAAATAAGATAAATATTTGGCTTTAACACTGTGTGACTAAGATAAGTGACCCTAGTGGCCGACACAAACACCTGGCCCATCTAGGAGTGGCACTGCAGTGTCACGCAGGATGGCCCTTCCAAAAAATACTCCCCAAACAGCACATGACGCAAAGAAGAAAAAAAAGAGGCGCAATGAGGTAGCTGTGTGACTAAGATAAGCGACCCTAGTGGCCGACACAAACACCTGGCCCATCTAGGAGTGGCACTGCAGTGCCACGCAGGATGGCCCTTCCAAAAAACACTCCCCAAACAGCACATGACGCAAAGAAAAATGAAAGAAAAAAGAGGTGCAAGATGGAATTGTCCTTGGGCCCTCCCACCCACCCTTGTGTTGTATAAACAGGACATGCACACTTTAACAAACCCATCATTTCAGTGACAGGGTCTGCCACACGACTGTGACTGAAATGACGGGTTGGTTTGGACCCCCACCAAAAAAGAAGCAATTAATCTCTCCTTGCACAAACTGGCTCTACAGAGGCAAGATGTCCACCTCATCATCATCCTCCGATTCATCACCGTGTACATCCCCCTCCTAACAGATTATCAATTCGTCCCCACTGGAATCCACCATCACAGCTCCCTGTGTACTTTGTGGAGGCAATTGCTGCTGGTGAATGTCTCCACGGAGGAATTGATTATAATTCATTTTAATGAACATCATCTTCTCCACATTTTCTGGAAGTAACCTCGTACGCCGATTGCTGACAAGGTGAGCGGCGGCACTAAACACTCTTTCGGAGTACACACTTGTGGGAGGGCAACTTAGGTAGAATAAAGCCAGTTTGTGCAAGGGCCTCCAAATTGCCTCTTTTTCCTGCCAGTATACGTACGGACTGTCTGACGTGCCTACTTGGATGCGGTCACCGATATAATCCTCCACCATTCTTTCAATGGTGAGAGAATCATATGCAGTGACAGTAGACGACATGTCCGTAATCGTTGGCAGGTCCTTCAGTCCGGACCAGATGTCAGCATCAGCAGTCGGTCCAGACTGCCCTGCATCACCGCCAGCGGGTGGGCTCGGAATTCTGAGCCTTTTCCTCGCACCCCCAGTTGCGGGAGAATGTGAAGGAGGAGATGTTGACAGGTCGCGTTCCGCTTGACTTGACAATTTTCTCACCAGCAGTTCTTTGAACCCCTGCAGACTTGTGTCTGCCGGAAAGAGAGATACAACGTAGGTTTTAAATCTAGGATCGAGCACGGTGGCCAAAATTTAGTGCTCTGATTTCAACAGATTGACCACCCGTGAATCCTTGTTAAGCGAATTAAGGGCTCCATCCACAAGTCCCACATGCCTAGCGGAATCGCTCTGTGTTAGCTCCTCCTTCAATGTCTCCAGCTTCTTCTGCAAAAGCCTGAGGGGAATGACCTGACTCAGGCTGGCAGTGTCTGAACTGACTTCACGTGTGGCAAGTTCAAAAGGTTGCAGAACCTTGCACAACGTTGAAATCATTCTCCACTGTGCTTGAGACAGGTGCATTCCACCTCCTATATCGTGGTCAGTTGTATAGGCTTGAATGGCCTTTTGCTGCTCCTCCAACCTCTGAAGCATATAGAGGGTTGAATTCCACCTCGTTACCACTTCTTGCTTCAGATGATGGCAGGGCAGGTTCAGGCGTTTTTGGTGTTGCTCCAGTCTTCTGTACGTGGTGCCTGTACGCCGAAAGTGTCCCGCAATTCTTCTGGCCACCGACAGCATCTCTTGCACACCCTGTCATTTTTTAAATAGTTCTGCACCACCAAATTCAAGGTATGTGCAAAACATGGGACGTGCTGGAATTTGCCCATATTTAATGCACACACAATATTGCTGGCGTTGTCCGATGCCACAAATCCACAGGAGAGTCCAATTGGGGTAAGCCATTCGGCGATGATCTTCCTCAGTTGCCGTAAGAGGTTTTCAGCTGTGTGCGTATTCTGGAAAGCGGTGATACAAAGCGTAGCCTGCCTAGGAATGAGCTGGCGTTTGCGAGATGCTGCTACTGGTGCCGCCGCTGCTGTTCTTGCGGCGGGAGTCAATACATCTACCCAGTGGGCTGTCACAGTCATAAAGTCCTGAGTCTGCCCTGCTCCACTTGTCCATATGTCCGTGGTTAAGTGGACATTGGGTACAACTGCATTTTTTAGGACACTGGTGAGTCTTTTTCTGAGGTCTGTGTACATTTTCGGTATCGCCTGCCTAGAGAAATGGAACCTAGATGGTATTTGGTACCGGGGACACAGTACCTCAAACAAGTCTATAGTTGGCTCTGCAGTAATGATGGATACCGGAACCACGTTTCTCACCGCCCAGGATGCCAAGGCCTCAGTTATCCGCTTTGCAGCAGGATGACTGCTGTGATATTTCATCTTCCTCGCAAAGGACTGTTGGACAGTCAATTGCTTGGTGGAAGTAGTAAAAGTGGTCTTACGACTTCCCCTCTGGGATGACCATCGACTCCCAGCAGCAACAACAGCAGCGCCAGCAGCAGTAGGCGTTACACTCAAGGATGCATCGGAGGAATCCCAGGCAGGAGAGGACTCGTCAGAATTGCCAGTGACATGGCCTTCAGGACTATTGGCATTCCTGGGGAAGGAGGAAATTGACACTGAGGGAGTTGGTGGGGTGGTTTGCGTGAGCTTGGTTACAAGAGGAAGGGATTTACTGGTCAGTGGACTGCTTCCGCTGTCGCCCAAAGTTTTTGAACTTGTCACTGACTTATGATGAATGCGCTGCAGGTGACGTATAAGGGAGGATGTTCCGAGGTGGTTAACGTCCTTACCCCTACTTATTACAGCTTGACAAAGGCAACACACGGCTTGACACCTGTTGTCCGCATTTCTGTTGAAATACTTCCACACCGAAGAGCTGATTTTTTTTGTATTTTCACCAGGCATGTCAATGGCCGTATTCCTCCCACGGACAACAGGTGTCTCCCCGGGTGCCTGACTTAAACAAACCACCTCACCATCAGAATCCTCCTTGTCAATTTCCTCTCCAGTGCCAGCAACACCCATATCCTCCTCATCCTAGTGTACTTCAACACTGACATCTTCAATCTGACTATCAGGAACTGGACTGCGGGTGCTACTTCCAGCACTTGCAGGGGGCGTGCAAATGGTGGAAGGCGCATGCTCTTCACGTCCAGTGTTGGGAAGGTCAGGCATCGCAACCGACACAATTGGACTCTCCTTGTGGATTTGTGATTTCGAAGAACGCACAGTTCTTTGCTGTGCTTTTGCCAGCTTAAGTCTTTTCATTTTTCTAGCGAGAGGCTGAGTGCTTCCATCCTCATGTGAAGCTGAATCACTAGCCATGAACATAGGCCAGGGCCTCAGCCGTTCCTTGCCACTCCGTGTGGTAAATGGCATATTGGCAAGTATACGTTTCTTCTCCGACGATTTTATTTTAGATTTTTGAGTCCTTTTTTTACTGATATTTTGTGTTTTGGATTTTACATGCTCTGTACTATGACATTGGGCATCGGCCTTGGCAGACGACGTTGATGGAATTTCATCGTCTCGGCCATGACTAGTGGCAGCAGCTTCAGCACGAGGTGGAAGTGGATCTTGATCTTTCCCTATTTTCGGAACCTCAACATTTTTGTTCTCCATATTTTAATAGGCACAACTAAAAGGCACCTCAGGTAAACAATGGAGATGGATGGATACTAGTATACTTATGGATGACGAGTGACTGACGACACAGAGGTAGCTACAGCCGTGGACTACCGTACTGCGTCTGCTAGTATAGAGATGATAATGATATAAAAAATATATATATCTATCACTACTGCAGGTATATATAATATAACGACGGACCTGCTGGACACTGTCAGCAGACTCCTACTACTAGTATGAAGAAGATAGAAAAAAAACCCCCACCACAGGTAGGTATACAATTATGGACGAGCACTGACGACACAGAGGTAGCTACAGCCGTGGACTACCGTACTGCGTCTGCTAGTATAGAGATGATAATGATATAAAAAATATATATATATATCACTACTGCAGGTATATATAATATAATGACGGACCTGCTGGACACTGTCAGCAGACTCCTAAACTATGAGTATGAAGAAGATAGAAAAAAAAACCCCACCACAGGTAGGTATACAATTATGGACGAGCACTGATGACACAGAGGTAGCTACAGCCGTGGACTACCGTACTGCGTCTGCTAGTATAGAGATGATAATGATATAAAAAATATATATATCACTACTGCAGGTATATATAATATAATGACGGACCTGCTGGACACTGTCAGCAGACTCCTACTACTAGTATGAAGAAGATAGAAAAAAAAAACCCACCACAGGTAGGTATACAATTATGGACGAGCACTGACGACACAGAGGTAGCTACAGCCGTGGACTACCGTACTGCGTCTGCTAGTATAGAGATGATAATGATATAAAAAATATATATATATCACTACTGCAGGTATATATAATATAATGACGGACCTGCTGGACACTGTCAGCAGACTCCTAAACTACTAGTATGAAGAAGATAGAAAAAAAAACCCCACCACAGGTAGGTATACAATTATGGACGAGCACTGACGACACAGAGGTAGCTACAGCCGTGGACTACCATACTGCGTCTGCTAGTATAGAGATGATAATGATATAAAAAATATATATATCACTACTGCAGGTATATATAATATAATTACGGACCTGCTGGACACTGTCAGCAGACTCCTACTACTAGTATAAAGAAGATAGAAAAAAAAACCCCACCACAGGTAGGTATACAATTATGGACGAGCACTGACGACACAGAGGTAGCTACAGCCGTGAACTACCGTACTGCGTCTGCTAGTATAGAGATGATAATGATATAAAAAATATATATATATCACTACTGCAGGTATATATAATATAATGACGGACCTGCTGGACACTGTCAGCAGACTCCTAAACTACTAGTATGAAGAAGATAGAAAAAAAAAAACCACCACAGGTAGGTATACAATTATGGACGAGCACTGACGACACAGAGGTAGCCACAGCCGTGGACTACCGTACTGCGTCTGCTAATATAGAGATGATAAAGATGATAGGGATGAACAAAAAAAATATAACACTACTGCAGGTAAATATTTATATAATATAATGAATGACGGACCTGCTGGACACTGTCAGCAGAATGCGTTTATAGAATTAAAAAAAAACACCACAGGAGTGTTTAACTTTTTCAGGCAGACAATATACTGGTGGTCACTGGTCAGTCACACTGGCAGCAAAAGTGTGCACTGTACTCCTGCTATAACTGCACCCCAGTCTCCCCCACAATTCAGCTGTGTGAGCAGTGAGCACTCAGCACAGTCAGATATACATAGATGATATTATCATGCAGCACACTGATGGTGGTCACTAGTAACTATCAGCAAAACTCTGCACTCTGAGTACTCCTAATGCTCCCCAAAATTACTAAGTTAGTAGTAAATTAACTCAAGTGTCTCTATCTATTCTAACGGAGAGGACGCCAGCCACGTCCTCTCCCTATCAATCTCAATGCACGTGTGAAAATGGCGGCGACGCGCGGCTCCTTATATAGAATCCGAGTCTCGCGATAGAATCCGAGCCTCGCGAGAATCCGACAGCGGGATGATGACGTTTGGGCGCGCTCGGGTTAACCGAGCAAGGCGGGAAGATCCGAGTCTGCCTCGGACCCGTGTAAAAAGGCTGAAGTTCGGGAGGGTTCGGATTCCGAGGAACCGAACCCGCTCATCTCTAGTATAAACAACTAGTTTTAGTTTAACCTTCACTCTACTCCTAGCATCTGTCCTCTCTTACATCACCCAAGTTCAGTTTCCTATGTTATGGCAAGAATCGTATTTCACATTTGCAATATAAATGCCCAATCATCCAATAAACGTTTTTATTCTAGAATTCTAGTTATCTAGACTTGTTTGAATGTTCCAAACAAATTATTGAATTTGTCTAAAGGCTGAGTTTTAAAATCAGCAATAGGAATTTTATGTGCGGTTTGGAAAACGGGACATACACTGAAGGCCAAACCGGACAAAAAATTGTATGTTTTCAAATTGCATGGATGGAAGCCACCATACCATTTTTCAATGCAAGTAAACAAACCGTGAAATGTATGAAGCTTCTGATCACTAACATGAAACTGTCATTAAAAAGGCAGGTTTTAATTTTTAGACATGGTTCTGATTAAGGATATGCGTCGGCCCAAAAAAATGGGTTTTGGTTTTGGCTATGTATCTCCTTTGTGTTTTGAATCAGTGTTTGGTTTTGCCAAAACTGCCCTTGCATGTTTTGGTTTTGGATCTGTATTTTTTTTTACAAAAATCATAAAAACAGTCAAAATTACAGAATTATGGCCTGTTTTTGTTCCTACAGTATTATTAACCTCAATAACATGAATTTCCACTCATTTTCCGTCAATTTTGACCACCTCACAGCTAACAATATTGTTTTCATCCAGTTTAAGCCAAAAGGTTGCATGTGAGCACAGCGCAATAAGGTAATACGCAACAAACGGTGCAAACAAAACAATAGAAGTATATTTTTTGTTAAATATATTTCTGCTTTTGAACTTGCAGCCAGGATCAGACTGTGGATTCACAAGTGCACCAGTGTAATTTACAGCAGAGGCAAAGCACAGTATATAGCCACGTGCCCCCTATACACAGTGACTACCCCTTGTGAGTCTGGAGTTGGACACAGCACAGCAGTACAGTATGCCATATTAATAAGTGCACAGCTATGCTTGTGAGTCTGGAGTCAGACACAGCACCGTAAGCTTGCCTCTTATACACAGCACCTACAGCAGAGTAAAGAATAGCTAGTATGCCTCTTATACACAGCCCCTACAGCAAAGAACAGCGCAGCTAACGTGCCTCTCATACACAGCCGCTACAGCAGAGTACATTGCAGCTAACAATAGTGTGCACTAGACATAAATGGCTGCGCCCCGGCTGCAGTGTCTTTTATGGATATTATGTCCCGTGAGAATCCAACGTGGGAGGATGACGTTCAGGTCTTGTTTTTGGATTCCAAAAATGTCACCGAGGCCAGAGCCGGGACTTGGATCGCCCATCGTTAGTTCTGATTAGTGATGTGCGCTGACCCCCGTAATATGATTTTGGATCTATATTAACTTCAAGTTTTAGTTTTGTTTTTTTCCTAAACTGCCCTCATGTGTTTTGGTTGTGGATCTATATTTTTTCAAAGATGTATAAAAACAGCTAAAATCACATAATTTGGTTCTATTTTTGTACCTACATTATAATTAACCTCAATAATATTAATTTCCAGTCATTTCTAGTCAATTATGACTGCCTGCTCCAGTTTAGACCAAAAGGTTGCACCAAGCCAGCTGGATGACTCAGCTAATCAACAACAGTGGGCAGCACAAATTATGTGGCAGTTCAACTTCAAAAATGGCACATCTAATAAACAGTGGTACAGCAGCGGCAAACAGAATGGCAGTTTAATAAACTATACGACCCCATAGAATGTAACCAATAATGTTTTCATTAATCAAGAACTGTCTGAGAGACCTGAGGGAAATACAGGAAAATGGAGCTGGAGTAAATAGTGGAAGGCAGATAAAAGTATGACTGATTAATTTTTTTAATGTTAGAATAATAAAAAATAAATTTGGATGTGGACTATATCAACCTTCTGTTTTACAGAAAGTCAGGAGAGAAAAGGCAATAAAAGAATACAAGAATGAGGAAGCGGTCACGATACCGCTAGTCAGGATCCCTGACATCACAATGCCGACGTCAGAATCCCGACTAGCGGGGAAATACCGACGCCGGAATCCCAGTGCCACAGGCTTTCCATCCTCTATGGGTGTCCACAACACCTATAAAGGGAGAATAAATCCTGTGGCAAGTGCAGCATGTCACTGTGCCTGCAGCACGGCAAATGCAGTGAGCCCACAAGGGGCTTGCTAGCGCTCACCCCACTGCATACCTGTGGCTGGTATCCTGCATACCTGTGGCTGGGATCCCGCTGTCAGTATAATAACAATCGGGATCCCGCCCACCAGTTTTACATACAGATCCCCAAAATGACCTTATCATTTTTTTGTTAACAATCTGTTACAAATGAGTAATGCAAAGGTCATCCCCAATGCCCCCTAAAAATACAGCCCATTATGAAAAGAAAAGTGGTGCAAGATGGAATTATCCTTTGGCTCTCCTACCCACTTTTATGAAGGACATGCACAGTTTAACAAACCATGCACTTCAGCGACAGGGACTGCCACTTTTTTGGTTGAAGTGCTTTGTTTGCTTGGGTCCCTACAGACCAATCTCCTAAAAGAACTATCTTTCATCACTAATAAGCAGGTTGATGATAAGGATGTTAATTACAACAAATTATTATAATTTTGTAAAATACATTTCCTGAACTTGCCACAAATGATGTAAAATGGGGGAAGTGTCTAGATGGTTAACATCTCTACCTCTACTAACTTTGGCCTCACAAATGAAGCAGATGCCTTCACAAACGTTGTCAGGTTTTGGGTAAAAATAATCCCAGAGGTGGCACTTTTGGTCTTAGGCCCAGGAATCACAATGGCTTTCTTTTGACATTGACAAGAATTGCATCAACTGGTGGCTGACTTACACAAACAACATAATTATCTTCATCCTCCTCATTAGTGTAAGATACTATAGTAGTAGTAGTACTACACAATTTCCCCATAATCCTGTACCACACTAGTATCCTCAATTTGTATTTTGTCCTCATTACTGTATTTAATTTAAGAGGCTTCTGTACAAGGACAGTGTGAGACGTGTCAGAATCACAAATAGCTAACATGGACACACAGGGATTTCTGAACACACAGATTGAGCTTTAGGGGATTTTTTTTGACTACTGATTTGTTGCTTTTTAAGGTGACACATTTTAAGGTATCAATATTTCAATTTCACATGCCCTTTCCTAAACTTTCTGTCCCCTGTATTACCTTTAGTATATGTTTTACTATGATGACTGACAACAGCTGCAACACTATTCATTGGTTGCTGCTCCTGCTTTTCTCTAGACTGATCACTATTCATGTGAATGAACTCAATATAGAGCAATTATTTTTTACTTTTTTGAAATAGAAAAAACACAATGGTGAGTCACACCACTTATATTTATTATGTCAACAAAGGTGCAGAGGGGTACAGTGCACACAGCTTGTATAAAAAAACACAGCATCACACCACTTATATTTATGTGAACAAAGTAACAGTGGATGCACAACACACAAAGAACGTTTTTATTTTATTTTTTTTGTAATTTTTTTGCAAAAATGACAACTGAAACTGTGTAGTCATACCGCTTATACAGATGGAGCCATGCTAATTGTGGCAACATCTATGCCTGGGCGCACCTATTGCTGAGAGCTGTCTCCATCTGGGGCATGCATCTCTGTCATTCACTAGAATGGGAGAGCATCTCCGTACACTCTGCCGCGACGGAGACACGTCATTCATGGAATCTGAGCATCTCTGTGCACTCTCGAGAGTGCACGTATGCGATGGAGCCACATTAGATGAGTGCTGCGCCATCTGTATTTATGCGACTGCAGTGGGGTATGGCTGGCAAAGCAGTGCAGAACTAGTGTGACACACTTAGACAATAGATGTTACTAAATTTGTGCACTATAAAAAATAATTAACAAAAACCTTGATAACTGCCTGTACTATAATCTATCTTGGCCAATATTACCACTAAGGAGCCTGAGGGGACTGGAGTGGACAGATACTCTAGGTCATCCCAGCACTGGAGTGGAAGGACACAGTGGACAGATAGGTCAAGCTCAGCTACTGGAGATGACTGGGTCAGGTCAGGTCAGCTCAGCCACTGGAGATGATTACAGAATGTAGTCAGCACACCAGCCATTGGAGATGGACACAGCATTGAGTCAACACAGCAACCACTACTAGAGATTGACACAGCATGGAGTCAGCACAGCAGCCAATACAGATGGACACAGAATGAAGTCATCACAGTGGTCCTGTGTGAAATGGCACCAAATCATGGTACAGGGATGTATATAGAATCTAAAACCCCTGAGAATCTGATGCCAGGGTGATGATGTTTTGCTATTTGGAATCCAAGCAAGGTGAGAGAACCCCACACCGATGCTTGTATTTCCTCAGTTCCCAGAAGTACAGGTGGGCTCGGTTTTTGAAGAACCAAGACCACTCATCTATATTTCGGTTAAGTGAGAAAGAATGCTGCTTATCTGTCCAAACATGGGGAAAAAACTAAAGAAGTAAAAAAAAATACTTCTTTCAGTTTTAAAAGGTTAAAGCCACTCATGAGCTCAGGAGAGTACCCTGTGTTCTGAGAGACAAGACAGGTCGTATAATCAGAAAAAGTAAATAAGAATATATAGGAAGAAAATATAAATATATATAAAGGCGCCAGACTCTGTAAAATCATTGAAAAAAATTAAACTAATATATTCCAATCAAACTCAAAACAAAGCAGACTGTGCTTATATCAAAAAACTAAAACATCAAATATTGATATGGCAAAGTAAGTCAAGATGATAATACTGTGAAGAATATATATATATATATATATATATATACAAATACTTTAATTTCTATATATCAAGTTAATAAGAACAACTAAAAAGATTCCAGCTCAATTAGTTATTATCCCTTATTAGTAAAACACACTGATTTAGAGATGGATGCAGATACTGTAGCTGCATATGCAGCTAGATCTGCGTCCATCGCCTCACATGCTGGGGGCCGCCCAGCACAGGGCAAGGCCCCTCAGCATGTGTGACAGGCTGCCCCCCAATGCATCCGCAATTATACTGCTGGCGCATCGAATTAAGGTTGACCCCTGGCAGGGGTCATTGAACTCAGTCACTGTAGACAATGGCCTCTTCTGATCTCCTGCCTGGTGAAATCCAATTCTCTGCAGATGAGCCTCTTCTATGTGTACAGCTGACCCTCAGCCATCCTGTATCCCGTAGGACACCACAGTTCCCCACTGAGCTGTAGATCTCTGTAGTCACACATCTTTTAGCCTTACTGGTAGGATCACAAATGACGGGGAACAAACTGGTTGCAAACTACCACTTGCCACCACTAAGACACCTATAAGAGCTCCATAGGTGTATTCCTAAAACATCATTAAAGCCTTGTGACCGTTGACCCACATTTTCTAATGAAGTAGTACTTAACGTATACAAACCAAAACCCTTACCCTTTTGACATGACGATTAACTGAACCCTACATTAAATGACACAGACACAAATAATTGACTCTGACACATAAATGGCTAGGCTTAAAGGTCTCAGCTATTTATTCCAATTGTGATTGACCTATGAGGTAAAGGTGGCCAGGAGATGCTGCAATCTCAGTTCCAGCCTTAACTATAGTATTGGGCCCTAGGGGACGACTGTCACATCCCCCCTGCAATGATGCACTAGCATCACGGGGACTCACCACACCTCCTGGCCAAGACTAAAATGCTCCCGCACAAAGGGCATCCAGATCGCCCGTACTGAGCAGGGCAAACTCAACAAGTGATTGGAGTGTAGATGCCTCACAATGACATCTTGTGCCACAGTAGGTCACTGAGACTGCAGTGCTCTCCCGCCACAGGCAGGCACCAAAGGCCCTGACCCGCCACCAAAACCCACGTCAATCCAAAAACGTACAACCAAAACTGTGACACCAAATTAACCTACGCACAAATGCTACAAAGCCCAGGGCTCAACTAGCGCCTATTAGACCAACCTAGGCACCACAATAAGAACGGCCAAGCTGACCAACATTAGCTCCCATAGACAGGCAAGGAACTACACACCACGCAAAATAGACCCATGCGACACAAAGGACCAACCCTGCAGGAACCCCACACGTCCAACAAAAGACAACAACAAAACAACACAAGGTACCACCACGAGGGCCCCAAGGTCCATCTAAAAGCATACAAATGGCCAACCAACCACACCGGAAAATATATCCTAGAAAGGAATCAAACCCATGACCTTAGCATTCCAAAGCATGAACACCTAACCATTAGGCCACCAAACTGCTTACATAAATAGATTTCATCTAGGTAACTCCGGGCACGAACCTGGGTCCCTCTATACTTTAAACCTCTGCAGTAGTCCGTTGAGCCATGCTAATTAATCCATAAAATAACAAATTAAGAAATTAACAGAATTAAAACAGTAGAATATAAGTGTATATGATATGCACAGTGTCTATACAAACCATATACTAAAAGTCACTTTGGTATGTAGCAAGACACTATATCGCATCTACAAATGTCCACAATCAGTGGGATCCCAACACCAGTCTGTCAGCCTACATGACCTTGATATTAACCCGTTCCATAGCAGAACTCCTAGAAATCCAAACAGCAAAATCAAACAGACCCTAAACCTGGAGTCACCACACTTAAACCAAGTTATGAATATAACACAATAACTCAAAAGCATTCAAATGACAAACCTGCAGGGAAACGGGACAAAAATAAACAATGTCCCGTAAACCAAAGGGGTGAAATCATGGCACCCAGGAGGAAAAATAAAAAGGCACCCCACACACTGTCAGTTGCTGAATGCTAACCATTCCGCAGCTGAGTGGAAAACTGTTTTCTGACAGGAAACCAAAAACAGAAAACAACTCATACTCACTGGCTCCAGACGCCAATGAAACCGCAGGAACTGTAAGCAAGGGCAGAGGAACCGCACTCCAGCCAAAGGAACCACTTTGCCACCCGTCGTAACCTCTGCCACAACCGAACCAGCTGTAACAGGAGGACCTCTAACCAAACCCGGTGCTGAAACTAAAAGCAAAGCATCAGAGGACAGAGAAACATCAAGAACAGGCCCAGAAGGGGAGAAAGGGTAGCGGGGAAGTGAGGGGAGGTGGGCTGACCGGCAGGGGAGGGGCGTCTGGTGGAGACCGCAAAGAAGGCATGGAAGGAGGGGGGACAGAAGTTAAAGTAGAGGAAGGAAGGTAGGAAGTACAGCCGGGTGACATAACAGAGGGGTCCGCCGTCCCCGGCAGGGAGAAAAGGGGGGCGGGAAGCAAGGCAAAGGACCCGCATAAGGCATGGAATAGGGAAAAACAGAGAACAGAGAGAGGGGCTATGGAAGCACACAGGCCACCGAGGTGGTAGGGTAAACCACTGGAGCAAAACAAAAACTCGAGGTCACCAGCTGCCTAGCCAGGACCGACCGACAGGGTAGGAGAGCACAGCACCTCTCCTGCCCCTCAATGTTCTGTGATGTGTTAAGTCTGCAGTGGTGTTGGGGGGAATCTTAATAAGGCACCAGTTTGTTAGACAATAAGAGCTCACGGACTGGCAGCTGTGGCTCTTGATTGGCTGCTGGTCCATAAGCTCCGATTGGCTAATGAACCGGTGCTTCATTTGAGATACCTACTGCCGGAGACCGGACTTCATGAGCATTGAGGGGCTGCAGAAGTAGAGTTAGCAGTGAGCAGCAGGGGGGGGGGCACTCAGGAACAATGTGTATCTGGCAACGTGGGGTAATATCTATCTGGCACTCTGGGGCAATGTGTTTCTGGCACTCTGGGGCAATGTGTATCTGGCACTCTGGGGTAATGTGTATCTGGCACTCTGGGGTAATGTGTATCTGGCACTGTGGGGTAATATGTATCTGGCACTCTGGGGCAATGTGTATCTGGCACTCTTGGGCAATGTGTATCTGACACTGTAGGGTAATATGTATCTGGCACTCTAGGGCAATGTGTATCTGGCACTGTTGGGTAATGTGTATCTAGCATTCTGGGGCAATGTGTATCTGACACTCTGGGGCAATGTTTATCTTGCATTCTGGGGCAATGTGTATCTGGCACTCTGGGACAATGTTTATCTGGCACTCAGGGGCAATGTGTATCTGGCACTGTGGGGTAATGTGTATCTGACACTCTGGGGCAATGTGTATATGGCACTCTGGGGCAAGGTGTATCTGACACTCTGGGGCAATGTGTATGTGGCACTCTGGGGCAATGTGTAACTGGCACTCTGGGGCAATGTGTATCTGATACTCTGGGGCAATGTGTATCTGGCACTGTGGGGGCATATATGGCACTACTGGGGGCATTTGTTTATCTGGCACCATGGGGCTATTGTGTATATGGCACCGTGGGGCATTTGTGCATCTGGCACTGTAGGGCATTTGTGCATCTGGCACCATGAGGAATTTGTGTATCTGGCACCACAGGGCATTTGTGTATCTGGCACCACAGGGCATTTGTGTATCTGGCACCACAGGGCATTTGTGTTTCTGGCACTGTGGTGGCACATCAGGCACTGTAGGAGCATATCTGGCACAGTGGGGGTGTATCTGGCACTGTTGGGATCATATGTGAATCTGCCCCCCATATGTGTATCACCCCCATTTTCATTGGCATTGCCCATGTGGGCACACAGTACCTATAAGACATTTTTTCTACTTGCACCACTGGGAACTAGGACAATCCCCCGCCCAGGATCCAAACTTGAGATATAACAGGAAGAGAAGGAACCTGGTGCAGGGCAAAATTACGCTCCTGAACATGAAAATGGATCACACCATCAGAGGGGAAGAAACTAGGGAGGGGAAACCCTGAGGAGTTACAGGGGCCAGGGGAAACCAGAAAAAAAAACTGCTGCACAGAACTGCAGGAAGCATGGAAACTTGCAATCCAGACGCCCCTGAAGTAAAAATTCTAGTGGAAATGTTACTAAATGCTGAAAGGCCGTAGTCAGCCCTGAAAGGGATGCAGTAGTAGAGAGGGGAAATGGAGTGGAAAAATCTGGTGTTGCACCCCACTGGCCCCAGCAGGAGGCAGCCTAACTAACCTAAGACATCACCCCCTACCTGCAGGGAGCCCAGCTAGCCACGTCCAGCCCCTGCAGGAAATGCTACAGCAGGGACCAGACCCATCCCTGTGCATGGGCCAGCCACTGACTGCACTACCTGGAGCCCGTCTCCCCCTTGCCACCAGTGCCCTGCTGGGTCCACCTGTGCCAAGGTAGGCTCCTAACCAAGACAGGACCGAGCGCGGGTCCCACAACCCCCACAGAGGGGTCGGGGTGTCCTCGCCCGCACCCCTTGCGTGCAGTGACAGAGACGCGGCCGGGGATGCCCAGTCCCCGCTGCGTGATGAGCTCCCAGAAGTGGCTGCAGCATCCAGTTCACTCCAGCAGGAAGCAGGAGAACTGGGGCCGTGGGCCACTGCTGATAAGGGAAGGGGAACCACAGACAGCCGCCTACTCCAGTGCGACTCCCTCACGTGATCCGGAAGGTGCAGTGACTGCCAGGGGATGGGGGTGGTGGAAGCCAAATGCACCTGATGTGTGAGCCGCCTCCGCCAGGCGCTAGGAATCAAGAGCTATGCCCGTGGCATGATAGGCGGGGGGGGGGGGGAATTAGGGGGGTACGACAGCAAGAGAAAATGTAAGGTATAACAGAAAAAAAGGGGGAAGAAAAAGGCAAAGGGGATATGCGAGAAATAGAAGGGGAGATTAAAGGAAAAGGTATGAAAGGATGGAAAACTAAATTATAATAGACAGAAGCATGAAGCAGAGAGAGACAGATCACACTTAGCTTCCAACCGTCTCCAAAATAAATCAAAAAGAGGCTGTCCACATGACCAGCCTCTCCTTAAATTAACTAAACACTTAATAGGTCACCGTCACTAGAGTGGCAGACACTCTAACCACCAAATTCAGCCCAGCAACAAGGCTGTCACACTAACCCATAGGAAAACACTTACGATTCTTATACTGTACTTCCTCATTTCTTTTCAGAAATTTGTCTGCTTTTAATTAGATATGCGCGGCGGGAACTTTTCGTGGTTTTGGTTTTTGATCTGGATCTCAAGTCATGTTTTGGATCTGGATTGGTTTTGCCAATTCCACCCTTTCAGGTTTTGGTTTTGGATCTGGATGATTTTTGAAAAAAACATAAAAGCAGCTAAAATCACAGGATTTGGGGATCATTTTGATCCTACGGTATTATTAACCTCAATAACATTAATTTCCACTCATTTCAAGTATATTCTTAACACCTAACACTTCACAATATTGTTTTTATGCCCAAAGGTTGCACTAAAGTTGCTGGATGACTAAAGCTAAGCGACCCAAGTGGGCGGCACAAACACTTGGCCCATCTAAGAGTGGCACTGCAGTGTCAGACAGGATGGCACTTTTAAAAACTAGTCACCAAAGAGCACATAATGCAAAGAAGAAAAAGAGGTGCAATGAGGTTGCTGGATGACTAAGCTAAGCGAACCAAGTGGGCGGCACAAATACCTGGCCAATCTAGGAGTGGCACTGCAGTGGCAGACAGGATGGCACTTTTAAAAACTAAACCTCAAAGAGCACATACTGCAAAGAAGAAAAAGAGGTGCAAGATGGAATTGTCCTTGGGCCCTCCCAGCTACCCTTATGTTGTATAAACAGGACATGCACACTTTAACAAACCAATCATTTCAGCGACACGACTGTGGCTGAAATGATTGGTTTGTTTGGACCTCCACCAAAAAAAAGCAATTAATCTCTTTTTGCACAAACTGGCTCTACAGAGGCAAAATGTTGTCAAACAAACAAAACCACACAACTTAGTTGTCAGTGGACTGCTTACGCTATTACCCAAAGTTTCTGACCTTGACAATGACTTACAGTATGATGAATGCGCTGCAGGTGATGTATAAGGGAGGATTTTTCCAAGGTGGTTAACGTCCTAACCCCTACCTCTTATGGATTGACAAAGGCAACAGATGGTTTGACACCTGTTGTCCGTATTTGTGGAGAAATAATTCCACCCTGAAGAGGTGGCTTTTTTGGTATTTTGCCCAGGCATGACAATGGGCTTATTCATCCCACGGACAACAACAATTGTCTCCCCCGGTGCCTGATTTAAACAAACCACATCACCATCAGAATCCTCATCATCAACTTCCTCCTCAGCACCTGCAACAAACATATCTTCATTCTGGTGTACTTCAACAGTGACATATTCAATGTGAATATAAGAAACTGGACTGTGGGTGCTCCTTCCAGCACTTGCAGAGGGCGTGCAAATGGTGGAAGGAGCCACCTCTTCCCGACCAGTGTTGGGAAGGTCAGGCATTGCAACCGCCGACATCCTTATACTCTCCTTTGGCATTGTGATACCCTCTTAGAACGCACAGTTCTTTGTTATGCTTTTGCCAGCTTAACACTTTTAATTTTTCTAGTAGGAGGATGCGGGCTTCCATTGTCATATGAAGCTGAACCACTAGTCATGAACATAGGCCAGGGCCTTAGCCGTTCCTTGCCACTCCGTGTCGTAAATGGCATATTGGCAAGTTTATGTTTCTCCTCAGAAGATTTAAATTTATATTTTTGGGTCATTTTACTGAACTTTGGATTTTTGGATTTTACATGCCCTCTACTATGACATTGGGCATTGGCCTTGGCAGACTAGTGGCAGCAGCTTCAGCACTAGGAGGAAGTGGTTCTTGCTATTTCCTTATTTTATCTTCCAAGTTTTTGTTCTACATTATTTTTCTGAAGTTATATAACAATATGCGTCACAGTATAGCATGCCCCTACATCACACAGGGCAAATCCTGTAAAAATGATTTGGATAATAACCCTTTTATTTGGAGTTATTATAATAATATGCAGCACAGGAGAGCGTACCCCTAAACCACACACTCTTGGCAAAGCCTGTAAAAATTATTTGGATAATAACCTCTTTTTTTGGAGAATTATAATAATATACAGCACAGGAAAGCGTACCCCTAACCCACACACACACAGCAAAGTCTGTAAAAATTATTTGGATAATAACCCTTTTATTTGGAGTTATAATAATATGCAGCACAGGAGAGCGTCCCCCTAAACCACACACACTCATGGCAAAACCTGTAAAAATTATTTGGATAATAACTCTTTTATATGGAGTTATAAAAATATGCAGCACAGGAGAGCATACCCCTAAACTGCATACACGGCAAAGCCTGTGTCACAACTGAGGGCCTGAGCCGACGGGAGGCAGCCTCAGTTGTAGGGGCTGAGGTATAGTGGAACCTGGGAGGTTGTATCAGACCCCTAGACATGTAAGTAACATGTAACAGAATTGCCCGAAGGCGTGACCACGACAACCAGGATAAAAGTCAATGATGTTTATTTATGACAAAACTCCGTAACACAGCAGTAGTAAAAAGAAAACATAAAAATCAGCAGAGAATAAATACAGTTCCTGGGCACTACAGGGTGGCAAGGGCCACAGGGCTCTGGTAGTGTGAGATAGTTCTTATAATCTTCTAGTTGGAAAGTCCTTACCAGGCCCGACTGTAGCAATGGAGATAGCCCAGGATCGTACCAGCTGGTGTTCCAGGAAAAGCTGGGCTGCTGTGGATAAAACGGCTGCTGTGGGTACTGGCTGGAACCAGACTGATGTTGGCACGGAGTGGGTACTGGCTGGAACCAGTCAAATAATAAATGTAGCTTGAGAGCGATGAAATATGAAGTGAAGTTTGGAGATTGAGAGCGGTAAAATTATAATGCCGGTGATAAATGATAATATGCAGAAAAGGGTACCGGCACTTTAAGAAGAGCTGACCTCTGCTGGAAGCTGGATGCTGAAAGCAGGTGGTTCTGTAGCTGGAAGCAGATGAATCCAATGAGGATAGGAGAGTCAGGCTACACCGCAGGTGGAATGCTGGTGCGGGTCTCTTTAGTGGAGGTTTGGAGATAGGAACTGGAACCTGGAAAACAACCACAGGAGAGAGACAAACTGGAACTAGGTTTGACAACCAAAGCACTGACGCCTTCCTTGCTCAGGCACAGCATATTTATACCTGCAGCAAGGAAGGGGTTGGCTAGGCAATTATGCAGATTAACAATACAGACAGCAGATTGGTGGAAATGATCAGATGACAAAATCCAAGATGGCTGCGCCCATGCAGACACTTGGAGGGAAGTTTGGTTTGTAATCCATGTGAGAATTGAAACAGCAATGGCGGCGCCGGCCACAGGAGACAGGAGACGCCAGACTGATGATTGCACATCTAAACCACGCGGGCACAGCGGAGGCCGCGGCTGACGTAATCGCCACTCTGACACTCTGCATGCAGGAACTCAGGGACAGCAGCGGAGGCCGCGGGGAACGCCATTCCAGATGTAACATGGCGCCGCGGTGACCGCGTCTCAGAGTGACAGGAGAGGAGGCAGGAATGTGGACATCAGTGTAACGGATGGGATCCGGTCCTGGAACGCTGAGCCAGCCTCAGGAGGCATCTGAAGGGTAAGTAATGGCGTCCAGATACCCGGATCGTGACAGCACCCCCCCCTTTAGGAGTGGCCCCAGGACACTTCTTTGGCTTTTGAGGAAACTTGGAATGGAATCTCCGGACCAAGGCAGGAGCATGGACATCAGAAGCATTGGTCCATGAGCGTTCCTCAGGGCCGTAACCCTTCCAGTCAATAAGATACTGTAGTTGACCGTAACGGTGACGTGAGTCCAGGATCTTGGCCACTTCATACTCAACGCCTCGTTGAGTTTGGACTTTCGGAGTTGGAGGAAGTGAGGAATGAAACCGATTCAGGATCAGCGGTTTCAACAGGGAAACATGGAATGTCCTGGGTATTTTTAAGAAGGGAGGCAACTGGAGTCTGTAAGCAACAGGATTGATGACTTGTTCAATCTTGAAAGGACCGATATAGCGAGGTGCAAACTTCATACTGGGAACTCTTAACCTCAAATTCTTTGCGGATAACCATACCCGATCACCCACCTTGAGAGCAGGAACTGCTCTACGCTTCTTATCCGCAAACTTCTTGTACCTGAACGATGCCTTGAGCAGAGCTGATCGTACACTCTTCCAGTTATTTGCAAACTGATGCAAGGTGATATCCACTGCTGGAACAGAAGTTGCTGGAAGCGGTTGGAACTCAGGGACTTTAGGGTGGAATCCAAAGTTAGTGAAGAATGGTGTTGAAGAAGATGAGGAATGATACTGGTTGTTATGACAGAACTCGGCCCAGGGAAGTAATTGAACCCAGTCATCTTGAGAGGAAGACACATAGATGCGGAGGAAGGCCTCCAAGTCCTGATTCACCCTCTCAGTTTGACCATTGGTCTGAGGATGGTAAGCCGTGGAAAACTTTAGTTTGACTTGGAGGACTTGACATAAACTTCGCCAGAATTTGGCTGTGAATTGGACTCCTCGATCTGAG
This sequence comes from Pseudophryne corroboree, assembly GCF_028390025.1. Taxonomy (NCBI): domain Eukaryota; kingdom Metazoa; phylum Chordata; class Amphibia; order Anura; family Myobatrachidae; genus Pseudophryne; species Pseudophryne corroboree. The sequence goes on along the minus strand of NC_086444.1, from coordinate 219,831,658 downwards.
ATAATTTCTTCAGGAAGACCGTGGAGTCGGAAGATCTCTTGTATGAATACTTGAGCCAACTTGGAAGCTGACGGAAGACCGGTGAGAGGAATGAAGTGCGCCATCTTGGTGAACCGGTCAACTACCACCCAGATGGTATTGAACTTGTTGCACATGGGTAAGTCTGTAATGAAATCCATCGACAAATGGGTCCATGGTCGACGGGGAACGGATAGTGGAACCAGTTGCCCCGCAGGCGACTGGCGGGATACCTTATGTTGAGCACACTTTGGGCAAGATGCAATAAACTCCATGACGTCCTTTTTCAGAGTTGGCCACCAATAGGACCTAGAGATAAACTCCAGGGTTTTTTGGATACCTGTATGTCCGGCAAAACGGGAAGCATGGGCCCAATGCATGAGCTTCTTCCTTAGCATCGGCTTCACAAAACTTTTCCCTGGTGGGGGCGTAGAGTCCATCCCTACCGTGGAGAATGCCAACGGATTTATAATAGGATGCTTGTCTGAAGACTCTGACTCATTTTCTTGCTCCCATGAGCGGGAAAGGGCATCGGCCTTGCGATTCTGAGAGCCCGGACAGAACTGGAGCTTAAAGTCGAACCTGGAAAAGAAAAGTGCCCATCTGGCTTGACGAGGATTGAGACATTGTGCGCCTTTCAGATATAAAAGATTCTTGTGGTCTGTAAGTATGGTGATTGAATGAGAAGCTCCCTCCAACAGATACCTCCACTCTTCAAGAGCGAGCTTGATGGCTAGCAACTCCTGGTCGCCAATGGCATAGTTGCGCTCAGCTGGGGAGAACTTCCGGGAGAAGAAAATGCAAGGGTGTAAATGGCCATCTTTAGCCCTCTGAGATAACACCGCTCCTACTCCAACGGAGGAGGCATCCACCTCTAAGATGAAAGGAGAGTCGATGTCAGGCTGTTTCAGAACAGGCGCAGAGATGAACCTTTGTTTTAACAGATGAAATGCTTGCATGGCTTCTTCAGACCACTTGGACGGGTTAGCACCCTTCTTAGTGAAAGCAGTAATAGGCGCCACAATGGTGGAAAAGTCTCGTATAAACTTTCGGTAATAGTTGGCGAACCCTAAGAACCTCTGGACCCCTTTGAGGGTTAAGGGTACCGGCCAATTTTGGATTGCTTGTAGTTTCTCAGGATCCATCTCTAGTCCGGAACTGGACACAATGTACCCTAGAAACGGAATGGACTTGACTTCAAAGACGCATTTCTCTAATTTGCAATAGAGATGATTGACACGGAGACGGGACAGAACCTCTTTAACCCAAAAACGATGTTCCTCTAAATCGTTGGCAAAAATGAGGATATCGTCTAGATAGACCACGACATGACGGTATAGAATGTCTCTGAAGATCTCATTGACAAAATGCTGGAAGACAGCTGGAGCATTGCTCAATCCGAAGGGCATGACGAGGTACTCATAATGTCCGTCACGGGTGTTAAAGGCGGTCTTCCACTCGTCACCCTCACGGATCCGGATGAGATTGTATGCACCTCTCAAGTCCAGCTTTGTAAAGATGGTAGCTCCGCTAACTCTGTCAAAGAGCTCAGTAATCAGGGGTAAAGGATAGCGGTTCTTGATGGTAATGTCGTTCAAACCTCTGTAGTCGATGCACGGCCGCAGACCACCATCTTTCTTCTTTACAAAAAAGAAGCCTGCGCCGGCTGGAGAAGAAGAAGGTCGAATGAACCCCTTTGCTAGGTTCTCTTTAATGTATTCCTCCATAGAATGCGTCTCAGGCAGAGACAACGGATAAGTTCGGCCTCGAGGTGGAACCTTCCCTGGAACGAGATCAATCGGGCAGTCCCATTCTCTATGAGGAGGAAGGATATCAGCAGAAGCTTTACTGAACTTATACTGGACTTATACAGCTGTACCTCTAGACTTATACAGCTGTTTCCCTGTACTTATATGTCAACACCACTGGACTTGACTTATACGGCAGCACTACTGTACTGGACTTATACAGCAGTACCACTGGATTTATACGGTAGTACCATTCGACTTATTCGGCAGCACCACTGGACTGTACTTACTATATATGGCAGTACCACTGGACTGGACTTATACAGCAGCACCACTGGACTTATGGCAGCATAGGGCACCACCAATCTAGTGACTGGACTGATGCAGCACAAGACACCACCACTGGACTGGACTTATAGCAGCACAGGACACCATCACTGGACTTATGACAGCACAGGACACCCCCACTGGAGTGACTGGACTGATGCAGCACAAGACAGCACCACTGGACTGGACTTATATGGCAGTATCACTGGACTTATACGGCAGTACCACTGGACTTATATGGCAGTACCGCTGGACATATACGGCAGCATCACTGAACTGGACTTACAGTATACGGCAGCACCATTGGACTGGACATATATAGCAGCACCTCTGGACTTATGGCAGCACAGGACACCACCACTGGACTGATGCAGCACAAGACAGCACCACTGGACTGGACTTATACAGCAGCACCGCTGGACTTATGGCAGCATAGGACACCACCACTGGAGTGACTGGACTGATGCAGCACAAGACACCACCACTGGACTGAT